>NC_060120.1:56076451-56376951 GCF_021461395.2 Schistocerca americana | reverse complement strand
TCTCCAGACAATCCACCCCTTCGAAAAGCTGCATATCCAACTAAATAAAGTAGCCTCGCCGCCCGCTCCGTATTCCACGTCAGTCCCCAAGCCATCTACTCCCGAAACCATGTCCGCTTTCACCTATCCACAGGCCCTCGCTAAAACTCTCCACCCACTCTTCAGTACTACCACAACATCTGAACCCTAACCACCAACAAGTCCTGTCCCAATCAACGTCGACAGCTTTACATCTACATATCTACATCTACATATACACTCCGCCAGCCACCAAGCGGTGTGTGGCGGAGGGCACAATTCGCGCCAAAGTCATATTCCCCCCTCCCCCCCCCCCCTCTGTTCCACTCGCGGATCGCGCGAGAGAAAAACGACTGTCTGTGCGCCTCAGTACGAGCTCTTATTTCCCTTATCTTTGAATGATGATCACTACGCGATTTGAACGTTGGTGGTAATAATATATGCTCTACATCCTCGGTGAAGATTGGCCTTCGGAGCAGCCCCTTCTGTTTAGCGCGTCGTCTATCTGCAAGTGTGTCCCACTTCAAACTTTTTTTAGCGATGGCTAAATGTACCAGTCACGAATCTTGCCGCTCTTCTTTGGAT
Source organism: Schistocerca americana (assembly GCF_021461395.2). Classification (NCBI taxonomy): domain Eukaryota; kingdom Metazoa; phylum Arthropoda; class Insecta; order Orthoptera; family Acrididae; genus Schistocerca; species Schistocerca americana. The sequence continues at coordinate 56,376,348 of NC_060120.1, read as the reverse complement.
CTTCTCAATCTCTTGAATTAGACGCAACTGGTAAGGGACCCATACAGACAAACAATACTCTAAGACTGGACGAACTTACGTATTGTAAGCTATTTCCTTTGTTGAAGGACTGCATCGCTTCAGGATTCTACCAATAAACAGTAATCTAGAGTTCGCCTTACCCGTTACTTGTGTAATCTGATCATTCCATTTGAGATCATTTCGAATAGTCATACCCAGATACTTGACAGATGTTACAGCTTCCAAAGACCATTTATTTTGTACTCATACATTAATGGGGAGTTTCGCCTTGTTACACGCAGTAGATTACACTTATTAATATTGAGAGATAACTGCCAGTCATTACACCTCGCACTTATTTTCTGCAAATCTTCATGGATTTGTTCACAACTTTCGTGCTACAGCATCATCGGCAAACAGGCTGCAGTCAATACCATCAACCAGATCGTTTATGTAAATCATAAAAAGCAGAGGACCTATTACGCTGCCCTGGGGCACACGTGAAGTTACTCTTGTTTCTGTTGAAGTTACCCCGTTCAGGGCGACATACTGCTCCCTGTCTGTTAGAAAACTTTCTATCCAACCGCATATATCATTGGAAAGACCGTAAGCGCATACTTTCTGTAGCAAGCGACAGTGCAGAACTGAGTCGAACGCCTTTCGAAAGTCGAGAAATATGGCATCAACCTGGGAACCGGTATCTAGAGGCTGTTGTATATCAAGCACAAAGAGGTCCAGCGGTGTCTCGCATGACCGCTGTTTCCTAAAACCGTGCTAGTTTCTGCAGATGAGCTTCTCAGAGTCTATAAAGGTCATTACGCGTGAACACAAAATATATTCCATGATTCTGCAACACCTTCCTCGCTTCCACGACCAACTTTTTGCCTTTAAACGACAAACTACCAATTCACGGGGCAGGTCCTTCCAGTTTTAATGACAGTGAAGCGCTTCTTTTTAATATCAACGTTTCTTAAATCGTATTTTAAAATACGTTTTGAGCGTAAACTTGTTATTTTTTGTTTTATTTTTTCATTAGTATTTTTTCAAATTAAACATGGAGAAAGACAGTTTCGTACACAAACCTAAATGCTTTCATTACTTAAACCGTTCAAAAAAATTTTAATCACTAGCAATTTTTAACATGCACGGTAATGTTTCTACAAAGATTTCTCCGAAACATCCATTTGTAAACATTCTGTATCTCAACATTTTACGTATCTGTATCAATGGCTGTGTGAGTCACATGTCATTTCGTTTGTAGCTGCAATATTCTATTGTTACCTGACTGTGGCCTAATGATATGAACCCACTTTGTGAGATAATAAACTGTATTTTGCAGAACATCAGAAAACAGTTTCCTGTTTTATACTTGTAATATGGTTACATTGTCAAACACCGCTGGAAAAATTTCTTTAATATGGACTAAAGGTTTTGGTGTGAATTTCATACATCTTATTTCTTTTGGACAGAGAACTTGTAGTCCCAACATATCTTCTTTCTGTTTATTCAGTATTTTTCTCTTCTATATACGGAAGCAATTATGGTCGCATGCTTCTTTTTCCACAGGGCAATTTCAGGATTCCAGGTAAAAATATACACTTGTCCTAAGCAATGACTAGCCCCTGGGAAAGCCCCAGCCTCCCCCCCCCCCCCCCCCTTCCTTCGTCGATCCGTTTTTCAGCCTGTACTGCTTTCGCTGCCGCTACCAGCAAGTCGATCCGCAGCCGATAGAGCCTGCGCTCTCCAGAGGCGTTAATTACGGCACAACACAATACTCCACCGCGAGTGGTCCCCACACAAACGGCACGCGTGATCACCGACTGCGTCACGTGAGCCCACAAAACTTTATTGCGAATCATCGAATGCTAAATGAAGTGTAAATCAAAACGCTGCGCCGCTGAAATAAGGTCTCGCCGCTCAGAGCCACACGCCACCAGCCGCTGAGCGATTAGTAGATGGCGCGGTTCTGTAATTCTGTTATTCTAAAACTAATAACGAGTTTCAATCGCCAGTGGCAACGTGGTGCGATCGCAATCTGCTCTGCGTCATCGTGCTACTGATGTTTAAAATGCGTTTCTTGTTCAACAAATATTCAAATATAACTCACACATTCGATTTTTATTTGAAATTAATCTAGCCAATAGTGGATATGAGAATTTCAATTCCCACAATAGAAAATCTACAGGGCGTTATATGCAATTATTTATGTGCTTTTTGCTTATTTTTTGTGGTTTAAAAAATCTGTTATTTGTTAGGCACTCTATTAAATCGGTGGTTTACAATTTATACTCCTGATACTCTTCTGGTACTTTCCGGGAAGAGGTACTTTCAGGAAAGAGTCAGATTAGATTAGATTAGATTAGATTTACTTTCATTCCAATTGATCCGTAGTGAGGAGGTCCTCCTGGATGTGGAACATGTCAGAAAAACAACAATACATGACAAATATTTACAACTAAAACAAATAAAGTAATGTACCATTCCACAGGTCCCAAGTGGAATGATCGTCATTTTTAATGAACACTAAGAGTCATTTTACAAATACTAATGCACTGAATTTAAAATAAAAAACGTTTTTTTATTTATTTATAAGGTAATAAACATGTAATACAACTACTGTAATACTTATTTACAATGAACACATTACTGCACTGAAATGGTGCAGAAGTTAGATTATACTTACACACACACACACACACACACACACACACAAATTTTCAGTGAACACATTACTGCACTGAAATTGTGCAGAAGTTATGTTGTACTTATATACAAATCAGTTGGTTTTACTAAGAAATTCATCAATGGAGTAGAAGGAGTTGGCCACCAATAAATCCTTTAGGCTTCTCTTAAACTGAATTTCATTGGTTGTTAAGCTTTTTATGGCTGCTGGCAAGTTATTGAAAATGTGTGTTCCTGAATAATGCACACCTTTTTGTACAAGACTAAGTGACTTTAAATTCTTGTAAAGATTATTCTTATTTCTAGTATTGATTCCATGAATTGAGCTGTTGGTTTGAAAAAGTGATATATTTTTAATGACAAATTTCATTAAGGAATAAATATACTGGGAAGCTGTAGTTAGTATCCCTAGTTCCCTAAACAGGCTTCTGCAGGATGTTCTTGAGTTCACACCACATATAATTCTTACTGCACGTTTTTGTGCCCGGAAAACTTTAGCTTGGCTTGATGAATTACCCCAAAAAATAATCCCATATGACATTATGGAATGAAAGTAAGCATAGTATGCCAGCTTTTTCATTTTTATATCCCCTACGTCTGACAAAATTCGCATTGCAAACAGAGATTTGTTAAGACGCTTCAGCAGTTCTGTGGTGTGCTCCTCCCAATTGAATTTATTATCAGGCTGTAATCCCAAGAATTTAACACTGTCCACTTCTTCTATCTTCTTGTCATCATATGTTAGACATATACTCTTGGGACACCCCTTACAAGTTCTGAACTGCATGTAGTGTGTTTTTTCAAAGTTTAGTGACAAAGAATTGGCTAGGAACCAGTGATTAATGTCCACAAATATTTTATTGGCTGATCTTTCTAAGACTACACTTGATTTGCTATTTATTGCAATGTTTGTATCATCGGCAAACAAAACAAACTTGGCATCTGGTAATGTTACTGATGAAAGGTCATTGATATACACAAGAAAAAGTAAGGGCCCCAAAATGGAACCTTGTGGGACCCCACATGTAATTAGTTCCCAGTTGGATGATGCCTGATAGACATGTATCAAGCTCTTTCCTAATAACACCCTTTGTTTCCTGCCAGAGATATAAGATTTGAACCATTTTGCAGCATTTCCTGTTACACTATAATATTCTAGTTTACTTAAAAGGATATTGTGATTTACACAGTCAAATGCCTTTGATAGATCACAAAATATACCAGTTGCCTGCAATTTTTTGTCTAATGAATTAAGCACATTTTCACTGTAAGTGATGATAGCCTTCTCAATATCAGAACCTTTTAGAAATCCAAACAGACATCATATTACTTCCTCACACCGACGTCTCGTGAAATGAACACAAAGAGAAAATTCTGGAAATTAGAGCTAATACACAAGATTCCCAACAGCTGTTCTTCCCCCGCACAATTCGCGAATGGGACAGAGAGTAGTGGGTCAGTTAGTGATGTCATAAGTACCCTCCGCCACACACCATTAGAGCGCTTGCCAAATATTCATATAGATGGCCCAGAATACTCAGGTGGTCGAACAATACTCATTCCTTCAGTAAAAATCCGTCGTAACGTGTGAAAACAAAGTCGAAATTTCGAATAATGCATTTAATTCACGTACTCATGCTTGAGGATTATCGTACAAGAAGAACTTTTAATGGCTGCACAAATCAATACGGATAATACTGAAATTGTAACTTGGAGTATCGACAACGGAAATCATTAAATGCAAACAAGGCCCAAAGTGCTGTCGAAATGACTATTAGGCTACACACTGAATACTCTGCGAAATTACTCATATTCCGGGCTAATATTTGTTGAGGGCTACTCGCACAACGACCACACCCGTACGAGTACTGAAGAGTTCACGCAGTTTCTGCATCCTATGTGCGGTAAAAGGACGGTTCCACAGAGGCTTATTGTACTATGATTTGGAGGGATAATGTCAACAATCCGTTTGAAAGGAAACTGTACTGCCTCAAAGTATGACCTGTAGCTGTCTAGTTTACTTTTACCTTTGTGGCAGTACGCGATTACTCTAATTGTATAAGAAGATTTTGGTAGTAGTAGTGGTAGTAGTAGCAGTACACTATGTGATCAAAAGTATCCGGACACCTGGCTGAAAAGCACTTACAAATTCGTGGCTCCCTCCATCGGTAATGCTGGAAGTCAATATGGTGTTGGCCCACCCTTAGACTTGCCGACAGCTTCCACTCTCGCAAGCATACGTTCAGTCAGGTGCTGGGAGGTTTCTTGGGGAATGGCAACCCATTCTTCAAGGAGTGCTGCACTGAGAGAGGTATCGATGTCGGTCGGTGAGGCCTGACACGAAGTTGGCGTTCCAAAACATCCCAGAGGTGTCCTACAGGATTCAGCTCAAAACTCTGTGCAGGCCAGTCCATTACAGGGATGTTATTGTCGTGTAGCCACTCACCCACAGGCCGTGCATTATGAACAGGTGCTCGATCCTGATGACAGATGCAATCGTCATCCCCGAATTGTTTTCCACAGCGGGAAGCAATAAGGTGCTTAAAACCTTTGTTCAGTCTAATCTCGCCACTTTCGCGAATGATGATGAAATGATGAGGACAACACAAAGACCCATGTTCACCGGGCATTCACCATACCCACATCCTGAGATCGGATCGTCACATTGTGTACCGTGATTCGTCACTCCACACAACGTTTTTACACTGTTCAATCGTCCAATGTTTACGCTAGGGACAGCAAGCAAGGCGTCGTTTGGCATTTACTGGCGTTGTGTGTGGCTTATGAGTAGTTGATGATCGGAACTTCGTGAGAAGATTCCGTCGCAACGAAAAACGCCTTTCTTTTAATGATGTCCATCCCAAATCCTGTATCATTTCTGTCCCCCATATTTCGCGATAGTACAAAACGTGCTGCCTTTCTTTCAACTTTTTCTGTGTACTCAGTGAGTCCTATCTGGTAAGGATCCCACACCGCGCAACAGTATTACAGAAGAGGACGAACAAGCGTAGTGTAGGCAGTCTCCTTAGTACGTCTGTTACATTTTCTAAGTGTCCTGTCTTTGGTTAGCCTTCCCCACAACATTTTCTATGTGTTCCTTTCAATCAAATTGTTCGTAATTGTAATTCCCAGGTATTTAGTTGAATTTACGGCTTTTTGATTAGACTGATTAATCGTGTAACCGAAGTTTAACGCGTTCTTTATAGCTCTCATGTGGATTACCTCACACTTTTCGTTATATAAGGTCAACTGCCACTTCACGCACCATTTAGATATTTCTTCTAAATCGTTTTGTAGTTTCTATTGGTCTTCTGATGACTTTATTAGTCGATAAGCGACAGCGTCATCTGCAAACAACCGAAGACGGCTGCTCAGATTGCCTCCCAAATCGTTTATATAGATAAGGAACAGCAAAGGGCCTATAACACTACCTTGAGGAAGGCCTGAAATCACTTCTGTTTTACTCGATTGCTTTCCGTCAATTACTACGAACTGTGACCTCTCTGACAGGAAATCACAGATCCAGTCACATAACTGAGACGATATTCCATAAGCACGCAATTTCACTACGAGCCGCTTGTGTGGTACAATGTCAAAAGCCTTCCGGAAATCCAGAAATACGGAATCGATCTGAAATCCCTTGTCAATAACACTCAGCACTTCATGTGAATAAAGAGCAAGTTGTGTTTCACAAGAACGATGTTTTCTAAACCCATATTGACTGTGTGCCAATAGACCGATTTCTTCGAGGTAATTCACTACGTTAGAACACAATATACGTTCTAAAATCCTCTTGCATATCGTCGTTAACGATATGGGCCTGTAATTTAGTGCATTACTCCTACTACCTTTCTTGAATATTGGTGTGACCTTTGCAACTTTCCAGTCTTTGGGTACGGATCTTTCGTCGAGCGACCGGTAGTATATGATTGTTAAGTATGGAGCTAATGCATCAGCATACACCGAAAGGAACCTAATTGGTATACAGTCAGGACCAGAAGACTTGCTTTTATTAAGAGGATATTTACTTCTACGTTACTCATGTTGGGACCTGTTCTCGATTCGAATTCTGGAATATTTACTTCGTCTGCTTTTGTGAAGACATTTCGGTAGGCTGTGCTAAGTAACTCTGCTTTGGCAGCACTGTCTTCGAGAGTATCTTCATTGGAATCGAGCAGAGAAGGCATTGGTTGTTTCTTTCCGCTTACATACTCCACATACGACCAGAATCGCTTTCGATTTTCGAGACGAATTTTGGTTGTGGAAACTGTTACAAGCATCTCGCATTGAAGTCCGCGCTAAATTTCGAGCTTCTGTAAAATATCGCCAGTGTCGGGCATTTTGCGTTTGTTTAAATTTGGCATGTTTGTTTCATTGTTTTTGCAACTGTGTTCTAACCCGTTTGGTGTACCAAGGAGGATCAGCTCCGTCGTTTGTTAATTTATTTGGTATAAATCTCTCAATTGATGCCGATACTATTTTTTTGAATTTAAGCCATATCTGGTCTACACTTATATTATTAATATGGAAAGAGTGGAGATTGTCTCTCAGGAAGGCGTCAAGTGATTTTTTGTCTGCTTTTTTGAATAGGTATATTTTTCGCTTATTTTTCGAGGATTTGGAGATTACAATATTCAGTCTTGCTACGACAGCCCTTTGTTCACTAATCCCTAAATTGGTTTTGATGCTCGTATTAACTCAGCATTATTTGTTGCTAAGAGGTCAAGTGCGTTTTCACAACCGTTTACTATTCGCGTGGGCTCATGAACTAATTGCTCGAGATAGTTTTCAGTGAATGCGTTTAGCACAATTTCGGATGATATTTTACGCAATTAAACAAGTATTTTCGCCAACATATCGAGGGTAAAATAAAGTAATGATCAACTATTATCGTATGATAAAGGGTACGTGTTTGAAATCGAACTCAAGTTTTCTTTGAACCTTTCAGCAACTGCATCATCTGAACTGGGAGGTCGGTAAAAGGATCGAATTATTATTTTACACCGGTTGCCAACAATGACCTCTGCCCATACTAACTCATAGGAAGTATCTACTTCAATTTAGCTACAAGTTGAACTACTTCTGACAGCAACAAACACGCCTCCGCCAACCGTGTTTAGCCTATCCTTTCGGAACACCGTTAGGTTCTTCGCAAAAATTTCGGCTGAGCTGATATCCGGCTTTAGCCAGCTTTCAGTGCCTAGAAACGATTTGAGCATCAGTGCTTTCTATTAGCAGTTGGAGCTCTGGTACTTTCCCAACGACAATTTACAATTGTTGTACCAATGGTTCCTGTATCTACGTTCCTCCTCTGTTCGGCCTGCACCCTTTGTGACTGAAGCCCTCCTTGTGTTTTCCCGAGACTGTCTAACCTAAAAAAAACCGCCCAGTCGACGCCACACAGCCCGTGCTACCCGCGTAGCCGCCTCCTGCGTGTAGTGGACACCTGAGTGCTGTCTCCACCCAGTTTCTTTCGCTAGCTGGATGTTTCATGCGGGCAGAGCGCACGCATGGCCGTGCAGACGAGGCCGCGTTGATGAAGAAAGCGCATAACGACGTTAGCGGCAGCTACTGCTCCGGCGGCAACGAAGTTAGCAGTGCGCAAGCGCGGCCATGTCGCTACGCCGCTTAGCAGCCGCCAGGCAGCTCGTGCTCGCGCCCGCTGCGGCGGCGCCAACAGGTTTTCGGAGCCGATGCGCCCCCACCCTATCGCTGCCGGACACTCTTCGACATCGATTAACACGGCCCCGAGCCAGACGGCCGCTCCTGTTGCCGGACACACAACACTGAAACACGGTCGCATTTTTTCTCTGCCGCCGCAACTAATGGAAATAGGCAGGCGCGCGTCATCCGCATGAAAAGAAAAAAAAAAAAAAATTGATATCGGGCAACCGATCGCCAGCTTAATAACTAGTGTTCCGTACCTCTCTCACGATACCGCATAGGTTGACGGCAAAGATTTTAATGGTGTCATGCCAAGCGAGTGATAGCTTTTCCCGCGACGCTCTCCTTCTGACAGCAGTGGATGCTTAAAAAAAAAAAATGTGAAGGCCGAAATGATACTTTGACTGCCGCCAAAGAGCTTACTGGCTACTTTTGTTTCTTCGCGGTGCCGTGTACGGATGAGAGTGAGCTGAAACAAAAATTGAAATTTAAAATGGACAATTGCTACTTAATCATAGCGTGTAGGGTTCGACGGCCGACGTCTTCTGTAATTAAAACTTCCGGGCTAAGAGGCCGTGGTCCAATAGTAGAAATACTTCTCCCTGACGTTTCGTTGGCAGCTGCGGGCAACGTCATCTGAGGTGAGTCTACGTAAAAGCGTATTTTAAAATACCCCAGAACAGAAAAATTCATTCTTTCCCAGACACAGGCTGCTCTTGTGAACAAAATACAATTTTTAATGTGTCTTCTTTTCCACTAAGGAAGAGGACTCACTGAAAAGCACAAGAATCGTCTATCGACTCTCTGACAAGCAGACAAGAGAATGAAAACTTGCTAGCATTTGGAACGAGCTATAGTCAAACACACACACACACACACACACACACACATATATATATATATATATATATATATATATGTGTGTGTGTGTGTGTGTGCGTCTTTGATATATAGGGTGCTCATTTTAACTGAAAACATTGAAATATCTCGAAAACTACACATTGGAACAAAAACAGTGGCAATTACAATTTTTTTGTCTCGGAGGGGGACATACAACAATATCACATTCAACCCGCCACCCCAACCAGTGCTTGCGTCACTTTGAAGTCTTCAATAGGAACCACCGTTGTGTTATTGCAGATTACCATTCTACGTCAAAATCTACATACGTTTTGTCTGAAGCAGTTTCTTCGTTTCGCCACAGATGGCTCTGTAATAGGAGGCATAGAAATTGGTACACAATCGTAGCTGTGGAATATCCAATGGCACGTGGGACCGCACCCCCATGCTGCGATGGTAGGATAGGACAATATTTCGTAACTTATTGGAAACCCCATTGGCAACGTCGCATTCCTCAAACATATCAAACAGGGGACTACTCGGTGCCTCACCGAGGCCATATAGCGAACTACGACGTATTATAACAGGGCGAGTACACTGCGACTGGATCTAACTTTCGTGCAACTCTAAACACTACAGTACTTGTACAGTGTTTATTGCCTGCACGCCTACCTATCATTTGGAGAAAAGACCTGGCAGTGGACGAAGAAGAAAATATTGAAATGATCCTGATTTACGGACAATGTAAGAGATATGTGGACGCTGCTGTTCCTTTGCATGCTGATCGTTTTCCAGAGAAAGTTCGCTCTCGTCCGTTCTTTCACAAGGTTGTGAACGCCTTTGTGTCTGATGGCAACGTACAGACCGGCAAAAGGAAACGAAGCAATCGTGTAACACGAGACACTAACGAAATAGCTGTACTGTGGGAGTGTACCACAACCCACCGAGAAGCGCCTGGCAATTACACCTCGATTCCGGTATGTCCGCAGGTAGTATTTTCACAACACTGCATCGTCGTAAGTAACGCCCATATACGTATTATTGCATCAAGAGCTCCATGGCGCCGATTCCCATAACCTGGCAGTGTTTTATGAATAGGCACGTTAACAAATGCGAATGGGCTCCAAGCTCTTTGCCAAGGTACTATTTTCAGATGAGTCTAGATTCACAAACCGTGATAGCGTTAACCGGCATAATATGCATTACTGGGGTGTAGTCAATCCCAACTGTTTACAGTAAGTTGACTAACACGGTTTTGGTCGGTTAACGTATGGTGTGGCATCATAGGGAACAAACTAATTGGTTCGTATTTTAACGACAGCATGTTGAATGGACGCTAATATCGAACGTTTTTGGTACAAGAACTACCAGTATTTACTGCACGATGTTTGTCTGGACGTTCGACAACGTATGTGGTTTTCGCATGACAGTTGCTAAGCGCATTACGCAACTGAAGCACGGGAGGCACTAGATAGTGTTTACACTGGGCAATGGATCAGCTGAGGTGGCCGTATTAACTTTCCCGCTACAATTCAGGATTTGAGGTCGGCGGATTTCTTTCTTTGGAGATATTTAAGAGATAAGCTGTACCAGCAAGTGTCAACAAGCAGTGAAGACGTGGTAGACCACATTAGAAACGCCTGTGCTGTCATACCCGCAGATATGCTTCGGTCCTGTGCACTTTCATTTGAAAAGCGGATCACTAAATGTACTGAAGTTGGCGGTACTACGTTTGAACAGTTACTGTATTTGGAAAAGTAGAGTAGCGTACGCTTCGAACCACGGCCATAGTAGCGCGTCGAGTAGTCCCCTGCTTGAAAAGTCGGAGGAACACAACGATGCGAATGGGATTTCCAAGTAGAAGTTATGAAATACTTATCCATCCTTCCTCGCAGCGTGGGGGTCAGATTTCATGTGTCACTGGATATTCAAGGGCCACTGAGTAGTACGTCAGAAATTACGATCGTGTACACATTTCTACTCCTCCGATCACAGCACCATCAGATGTGACGAAACGTATGTAGGGTTTGCCGTAGTATCGTAATCTGCAATAAAAAAACCGGCGTTCGCAATCCAGATTTCAGAGTTGTCTCCCACCACCCACGTTTGGTATAATTGGATACCCCCTCCAAGAAAAAAAAATGGGATCGTAACGTTTTTTTGGTCCGATGTGTAGTTTTCGAGATGTTTCAATGTCTTCTGTTAAAATTAACACCCTGTGTACACACACCTGGAGCCCCGCACGGTGCCAGTTGGACGAACCACTGTAAATCGGTTGGTGGATTAGGTTACGATTGGTGTTACGTCATGCGCCGTGGTAAACGGAGAGATGGTTGGGAAGTAGGTGGGGGGGGGGGGGGTTACCAGCTGAAAGAGAGGCAGCCGATTTACCGGCTAGGAAATCAGCGAGGGGGCGGTGGCAGGTACTTTTGCTACCTTAACAATTTTTAATGTGTAGTATCAACGTTCGATACCACACTTGTGACGGATTGCAAATATCGACCGCGGTCGTTGTTAGATATCGATGGACCCCCGAGTCGCGACTAGCGCCGCTAGCGCCTCTCCGCGGCTTATGACAAGTATCTAGCGAGCTTTCGTCCATTCTTGCTCGGGACGTCAACTAGGAATGTAGCACAGCCTTCACCTGATACGAAGCAACCTCTAACAAGGCGCTTAGTCAAGTGTGGCAAAAGTAATGCCTCTCTAGATATCTGTAATTGTAAGTATGCAGCATATGTAGAAGTCTGTAACGCAACTTAAGTACAATACATATTATCATTTACCAACGCCTACTAATTATTTCAGTCGTTGCACGTACAGATTATGGAGCCAGCTCCTTACCGACTTCACTGCCAAACAGCCAATATATGTTTCTATTTAGTATTGGCCACCTGTCATCATACAACTGACGACGAGAATCATAACATAATATGTGTTAGCAGCTATTGATTCCGATTAAACAGATGGGTATCGCAATTAGTTACATGTTACACAGATCATTTTAACGTTTTTTATCCAAGTTATATACGTCGGGTCTGTTTACAAGATATGTATAATTATGAGTCTTAACGTTAATGGGCAGGTATTCGAGTCCTACTCAAGCAACTACCGAAATTATTTTAGGTCAGATTTAAAACTTGCTTTGTGCCTGTTAAGCATTATGCGTTATTGGGCAAATGGTCAAAAATTTTTGCTGCTGCACGTCTTTCTGAGTCACTGATAGCTTATGGTAATGAAGGTCACTTTTTCATGTAATGTTATACTATGAAAATAATATTCTCTCTCAAGTTCTGATGGATTAATGTAAGGTGTCAGCCAAATCCAACAACTTCCATGAAAACCCTGACATGATAGCAAATCCGGCAGTATGGCACATATCTCCAAATAAATCCTGACATTAAATTAACCAAAGTAATACGACCAACGAGTGAGCAAATGGAATACCACAGACTAACACAAGAACGCCTAAATGCATGTCATACCCTCCCACCGTGAAACAGACGCAGTTCCGAGGGGAGAAACGAGAACAGAAGCCGAGAGCAGAATCGTGTAGGCTAGGAGGCCCTACAACCACGTCGCCAGCTGACCGCTAAAACCACCCCACCCCCCAGCCCATGTTAAAAGAGTCCTCCAGAAGAACAGTATAGATCTTACGATAACACTAAAAGGGCCACACCAGCTGCAGTTTTAGCGTGAGACTTTTTCGCGTCTCTGTTACGTTGCAAACATTAAAAACATTGCCCCACCATGAAAAGTATAACGTTTCTCATTGGATAGACAGAATTTTGTAGGCGGAGCTTAAGGTTAACATTGAGACCCTGATTGGTCAGTTGAAAACACAGCCAGATAGCTTTTTTTAAACCAACTTCGGTAAACTGTAGTGAGAAGAAGTTAGGAGAGAGTTGCTTCCGAGACGGCGAGGTGCGTGGAGCTGTGCCGCCCACTGCCCCTTGACGCTGCCTAAAACACCGACAAGGTAACGAACGCACGATATGCCGCATTATTGAGCGCATAAGGCTTCACTCAAAACTCCAGAAGTCTCATTTGTTATACCCCCTTTTTACGTAATACTAGTGTCGATCGTCAATTGAATATCATGGTGTTCATATTTGCTATGTAAATTAAAATCTGAAACGCGATGATTTTTCTGTTATATAATTATTGGGAAGCCACATCAGCCACTGTAATTTACGACAAGTTAAATAAGTAATTAAAGATAATTGAGGGTCACTGTAAACCATTTTGATAGTTTTCTCTTTTATGAAACTTAACTTAAATCTAGATTATAGATGTGATATGGCATAGGTCATCCTTCTATGCATTGTAGAACTTGGAAACCCATTCAGGGAATATTCGTTCACATTTTTGTTGAACGCAGTTGGTTTTTATCATCCTGTATTAAAATATTTCCTTTTATCAATAGTGCAATTTATAAACAATGTTTTGTGAGTAGAATAAAATTTCCAATGGTAAACTTAACTGATTTTTCGACATTATTTTACCAGCTAACTAAAAATAGGAAAGCCTTGAACCCCTTCCACTAAATTTTGTTAGTATTAAGATTCTTTTACGGGGAGTGCAGTGGAGCTGACGCTGAAATCATTAAGTATTTGGTTATGTCATCGCTAGTCTCACTGAACTCTTCTGAACTCTACATGTCATGTGTGGTCTGGCGTCTCCTTACCAGCAATAGGTCCCAGGTTCAAACTAGTCAATTCCCTAAAAAACACGCTCAGAGCGTCGTTGCGCGAAAGTGGTAGGGAGACACGACTTAGAACAAACAGACACCACGCAGAATGTTAGATTATTTATGAAGGTTGGATCACATAAAACCTGAAACACAAATATTGCGGAAATGAAAAGTGCTATTGACGTTCGTTTTTCACAGAATAGATTGTTAGTCAGGAGCTCGTATTGTAAACCAATAAACAGATTACTGTGCTTATACTTGGAAAGTGCATGTTTTTGTTCAGACATACACTTTTTGAATGGAACAGTGCCTACTCACATTAACAGAGTAGAGGTAGAGTAAATCAAAAAGTGAGTGTTGTCTGTTGCAGGATTCTAGTGCGAGTAGTTTACGAGAGATCGTATTTTGAAAAGTTCACACACCGACTTTCCTGAAATATCTGCGGCAGCATACACAAAACAACAACAAAACTGCATGCAGTAGTCATGTGGTTTCTGATCATTAACGAGACAATTGACCAGCACTTGTTATTTTCAGAATAAACACCGACAACTGCAATACACACTTCAAGTCTGGTATGGAACGACTGCTGCACACGTGCTAGCACTACAGCGGAGATGCCCGAGCAGGCTTCAGTAATACGTCATTGCGTATCATCGAATGTAGTTGTAATGTCCTTGTAGACAGCAACCTTCAGCTTTCCCCACAGAAAAAGTTCTACAGGCGTCAAATACGGTAACAGTCCGGTCAAAATGCTGTTCCTCTGCTTCCAATCCAACCGTTTCGAAACAAATAGTGAAGACACGCTGCAGTACTTCGTGCGCAGGACAGCCATCATGTCGTTACCCTTTTCTGCAGGGGAACGTCATCTAGCATCGGTGAAAGATAAACTGTTAGGGGGCTGCGATACTTGTTTGCGTTCAGTGTTCCGTCTATGAAAAATGGGCCTATAAATTGATGGTTCACTATCCCACACCACATGTTTACTCTGCAACTCTGCATGGTTTCTGACGTTCCACCTAACGAAGCCAACAGGGACTGTCAACAGGCCAATAGCGCATTTTTCGGCGGTTGACATGGTTTAATTGGTAAATGTGGCTTCATCACTAAACAACGTACGTGATACATCCGGAGTTCCTGTCTTAATCCCCATGTACATCTGTTAACACGATTCTCATAACGCTTTCGATGCAACTCTTGATGGAGAAACATGTGACAGGGACGGGACCTACGGCGATGGAGAATGCCTATGACGCTTGCCTGACTCGTGCCAGCTCATCGTGTGATTGCGCAGAATCTAGTGTGCGGATCAATTTCAGCAGCAGCAATAATATTAATTTCCTACTCTTCTGTCGTCACTTGTTACCTTCAGTTATGTTGTCTATACGTTACAGCACCAATCCCACGTAATTGGTTGAAGAGGTTTACAAATAATTGTCTAGACGGTTGACGTCTATTAGGATATCTTGCCGCACACACTGTACAACAACGCACTGCATTGTAGCTACACTCTCCATACGACTTGAGCATATCCGCTTTCTCTACATTTGTAAAGCCCGTCATCCACTCTCGATGTACAGGTTGGACTGTCACATACTAATTGACTAGTAAGTCGCAATGCACTCACGAAACACGCAAACACACTGTAACAAACATAACAACATCATACAAAGAGGCTGAATGGCCCAAACAAGATTCTAAGCTACAAAATTGTTGAGGATTTTGTGGCCACTTGTTGACAAACTGCCTATTTGCTTCTGTCTCAGGTTCTTACGCCAGCGTTCGTCTAATAATTTTTCGGACGTTTCGCCACCACGGGTGGCTGGCATTGTCAAAGCTTCACCCTCCATTGATGGTGGTGAACTGGAAAATCATCATAAGAACGTCGGCCAAAGAACCCGAGACAGTAGCAAATAGGCAGTTTGCCAGATTCTAAGTTACCCTACTTCTAGTTTTCTGATGTCAATAGCCACAGATCCATCTAGAAACGTGTATGTTTGCACAAAAATTACACTTTCTGAGTATTATTATAATCTGTTGACGGAGAACAATGCGAGTCCCTGTGTGTACTAATCCATTCTGTGAGAACCGCACGTCCGCAGGACTTTCCATTTCCGCAATATTTGTGGTACACTTTTTATGTATGTATATTTTGACGATGCAGTTAATATGCGTAGCTCGTTGTTGAACTTTGCTGAACACTAAATATCACTCTTATTGTTCGCTATCACGCAAAGAATATTTTCCTTATAAGTGATGAGTTACCCCAGAAAATTATTCAAATGGTTCAAATGGCTCTGAGCACTGAGCACTGAGGTCATCAGTCCCCCAGAACTTAGAACTACTTAAACGTAACCAACCTAAGGACATCACACACATCCATGCCCGAGGTAGGATTCAAACCTGCCAGCGTAGCGGTCGCGCGGTCTCAGACTGAAGCACCTAGAACAGCTCGGCTACACCGGCCGGCGAGAAAATTATTCCATTACACATTGTTGAATGCTAATATGGAAAATAACTCCAAAAATTGATTCGATTGTTTCCAAAAATAGCAATCATATGAAGAACGTAGGTAGCTGAACTTAATTGTTTGAGGAGCTTTTGTCATTTGTACACCCAAAAATTTGGAGCATTTTATCCTGTTTATTGCCTCCTGTTCATACGGTGGGCAGGCAAATAGTACGAGATCTACAAGGCATCGAAAACCGTCTGCTCAAAATTATGTATTTAGTAGATGACTCTTATCTCAGCTCTTTGAGAAACAGCACAAATGTTCGGGTATAATTAACTTTTTATTGGCATAAGAAACTCACACTTTATATCAATTACGTAAGCGAAAATCAACCATATTGAGTTCTCAATCCATGCGTTACATTGGATCATAAAAATGGCTGCCTTCCCTGAATTACTTCTGTCGTCTGTTGCGCAGTGCAGTGAGACAGGCAACTGTGGCTATACCAAGCAGCCGCTCTTCAGTTATTACTGAAGTAAACACCACCAGACCATGAGACTTCGATCGGCCACCTTGGCATACTGTGGCATGGGACACCATACAGATGCGGTATAAAGTGTCACGGGGTCATCATATCGACTGCCGTGGTTGCTGACTTATCGGACTTTGGAGCCACTGCTCACTGCTTCTCACTAAAGCAGCTCCTCAACAGGCATCACGACGCTGAGTGCACCTTGCCCTAAGCCTTCCACCACGGAAAACTCTGCGGCAGTACCAGGAATTACATATGTGTGCTCCGCGTGAGAGTCAGTCGCACTGACCACTGGACTAACAGGCGGTCTGAAAAACGAAAAGCTTCATTTAACAACTTAGAAAAACTCCTCTCTAGACTGAGACATTCGTTAATTGCTTTTCAAGGCACAGTCACACACCTACGAGCAGATGTACTAGCCGTTTATAAACATCTGTCTTAATCTATACAGTACCACCTGAATTACGAAGGTTAATCTTAAAATTCTATGTATCATCTGCAAAAAAGTTTCGTAATTTTATGCATATAGACTGAAGCGGCGAGCGAAAATTTGTTTGAAGGCCGGAAATGGAAAACGGGTCTCTTGCTTTCAAGGCAGGTGCGTTAACGACTAAGCCACTTTGGCATAGCGGTTCACACAGCTGCATGGTTATGTGTCCTCAGAGTCTTTCACGACGGCATACAACAATGAAACGTTCTCGGTTTTCAAACCGCGTCAAGTCGAATAAAATGCTCGAGCTTTCGATGACCATCCCCGCCATTGTCGTCTGGAGTTCACTGAGTGCCGGGCCTCGCCACTCGCCGAGGACCTTCAGTGGGGGTGGACTTCAACCCGTGGGTGTATGGAGTGTCCAGCCTTGCGGATTCTCCTCCCGAGTCTGAGTTGGTGAGAGATGCGGACATCGTGGGATGTTTGTCTTCTGGGCGATCCGTAGAGTGCCGGGTCTGCTACTGTTTGATGACATCATCAGCAGCCAATCAGATAGACCGAATGTGGCGCCCGCTCGTAAGTCGACCCGGGCGGTTAGCGGAGCTATTGCCCGTGGCGGCACCGGTGACGTCAGGTGACGCCAGGGGCAGGCGCCACGTTTGAAACTGCCGCTCCCGCGTCGCGCTTCTGTCTTTGCTTTCTTTCGATGTCCCACGCCCACCCCCATGCACCGCTGATTGTGTTCGAAAATACAAAAGTGTTGGTTCATGCATCTACATATTCGCACTCCGTTACAAAGGGAGCGGCCGAGATTCGTTTAAACAACAACAATTCCAACAGATACCAGGGGTACACACTTAGCAGGGCATGGGGGCGGGCGTTGGACATCGAAAGAAAGCAAAGACAGATGCGCGACGCGGGAGTGGCAGTTCCAAACGTGGCGCCTGCCCCTGGCGCCACCTGACGTCACCGGTGCTGCCACGGGCAATAGCTCCGCCACCTGCCCGGGTCGACTTACGCGCGCGCGCCACATAGGGTCTATCTGATTGGCTGCTGATGATGTCATCATGCCTATATAAGCGAGAAACCGTAGCAGACCAGGCAGTCAGGGAACTCCTGACGACGATGGCGGAGATGGTCATCGAAAGCTCGAAGATTTTATTCGAATTGACGCGGCTTGAAAACCGAAAACTTTTTATTCAGCTGCACTGTTTACCCAGGCACGCTTCCCTCCTCGATCCAAATTCCCACTTACACACGAAGAGAATTGTTGTTCAAACCTGCCTAGTCGTCAACTACGGGGAGTCCAGGAAACTTCCATTCTCGGATCGCTAGACATCATTCAGACAAACCGTATTAATGCCTTTTTATTACAAAAAGGTAAATGACAATACTTTGAGAAGTACATAGATGTGTCGCAAGCAAGTGGTGACATGCAAAATACGAAAAATCTTCAGCATATACAATTCTGAACACAAGTGATGTAACACAGTTGACGCTTGTACACAGTGCGGCGGACCTGCACCTACCTGTGAACATTGTCTCAACAGATCATCAATAGGAAAGCCGAGTGAAACCTAGTGTACTTCGACGTGAACCAGGCTGCAATTTAAGTCACTAATCTACGTTTCGGGAGAGAGTTTTCACACAAATGAAAGGTTGGAAATTTTGTCCTTAATGAATATGTTCTGAAACTTAGATGAACAAGTATCACTGCCAAACTCGTGCTAGTCTTAACAGAGTCACTCATAATCCCTTTCACTCGCGTTAGCAAGTTTGTGGTGTTGCATTTCCCGAAAACGTAATAGCTACAAAAATACTTATTGTTTTTGATCGAGAATGCTCGCCAAATATTAAGTCGGTCGGTACCAAATGCAGTCACAGTTTTAAGCCACCGACCTGCTCAATACACCACGCGGAATATATGTCTTATCTCGTCACAAAATTCACTTAAAAATTCCGAAATTTCTACGCACACACATCGGAATAGTTATGCCGTCACTTTCCAACACTTTTTATGTATGAATCACTGCTAGATCCGGCAACATATCGTGTCCATCGGAACTACTACTGCACACGTCCGATCTCGTTCATGGCTAGGCTTCGACTCCTCCTCTAGAAAACTCTCAGTCTTCTCTACCAGCAGAGAAAGGCGCTCAATGAATATTGCTTTACCATTGGTCAGTTTGCTCAACAGCCAATAGCAAAACAACGTTCTCCCGCGTCGGTCCGCGCTTTTCATCCATAACCAATCGCAAAATAGTAAACCTCATGACTGCACTTTTTACCGACGTAATTATCTAGTATGCTGTAGTTTTGCTTATGCATAAAGTTATTTACTATTGTTATTTATACCTAAATTAACTTTCCCTTTACCATAAACTTACTTTACAAATCTATTCTACAAAAATCCCCTTTGTCCATATGCATACTTCTTCGAAATGCTCCCACGCTAAATCCTACTACATAATTCGTCAAACAATTATCTTCATATTAACATTAATCCTCACTCACGCGTCATTCATAGTGCTAAAAGACATTTATAACATTTTACACACCCAAAAAGACACAATAACACTTTATGAAAATACTATAACAGCTTATGAAAAACATTCTATTACTTTATTGCACTCTATTGGGCACAATCGAAATTAAATCAGTCCCCTATCCAATACTGTCCTCTATCGGCTTATAATGAATTCTACTCTGCTTTTGTAAATGATGAAAGTCTATGTGAATGCAGCTTGCCGCTAACTTGGTGTAATGTTTTGTCTGTACAGAAGTGTATCTGTCGCCTTTATCGCTCTTTCCCTCTCACACATAAATCGGTACAATAAAGTCAGGGCTTCGTGTTTTCTAGTTAGGCTGATCCGTGAAAAGACAGAGAAACAATTATGCTAATGGAGGATTCTCTCACTCACTCTCTCTCTCTCTCTCTCTCTCTCTCTCTCTCTCTCTCTCTCTCTCTCTCTCTGTCCTTTATCTGTGTACAGTTTAAATATATTATTTACGTGAAATCAGCCTAGTAGAATCTCTGGTGGAGCCCTTCGTCTTAATATTCAGCGGCTGGCTTGCTAGAAAAGATCTTTACATTTGTTATTATTATTAAGCGCTGCATTCAGTTGGGAAAATCGATCGTTTGAACAATTCGTTCAGTTTACGACAGATCTAAAATTTCAGATGTGGACGAAGCCTTTTTGGACGATTTCAAAAAACTCAGAGATTGCAGGCTCTCTTCGTCACAGCTGAAACTTCCCAATTAATTACAGGGCCCAGACAATCATCAATGGTTCAGACAGAGAACTCATTCGTCATTCACTCTAGAATAAAATGGTCACAAACCTTATTTCTGAGGAAAATTGTATATTGAATCCATTTACGTACATGTTCCGTTTTCTGTTGGTTCCAAGTCTCATGTAATTTTCTTTTACAGGTTTTTCTTTCTCTTTATCTATCACGCTAGCGGCACAAATTTTCCTAGCTCGCTTTAGCGCGAAGAAGAGTAAATAAATCTCCTTTAGCAATCCGACAATCTTCCAACCGATACTTCCGAAGCTGTTCCTCTCTCTCTATATATAATAACCATGGAGCATACATTTCTGTACCTCTGTTGTTCCAAAGAATAAACGTACTAGAAAAATACCTTGGCGTCGACGAGCTGTCGGCGCATATATTACTAGAAAATCTGATCAGATACTTTTCAAACGTAAATACATGTGGATGATTTGGTTGACCATTATTAATTATTGCGTGGTAGACGGTAATTTTCCGTGGGGAGATTACAATGCCCCTCGCAGCGAGCGAAGTTTGTGAGCTCAATTTTGATTCACCGAACACACTTCGCGAGCTATCTATTAGCGTGGATAACCCGGAAGTGATGATTGTCAGTCCTCCGACTGAAAAAGAATATTATATTTGAGACAGACGAAGAAAAGAAATGTTGAAGACAGAAGAAATGAAGAGACCGGTACCGCGGCTGTATTGCTTTTACGTGCATCTAGGTGTTATATTTGCTGTGCACAACCAAGGAAGATGATCTTTCATGAACTGATGTCAGGGTCTACCCATTCGGGAACTTTCTTAAGCAGGGAAACCTTGGAAAACCTCTTAAGCCTAGACCCCCAGCCTACGGTACATAGAAGATAGGAAAGCCTATAGAAGAAAAAAAATATATAATTTTGAAATAGATCTCTAAAGGAAAGACAGGGATCAATTTGTATCACGATTTGGAGAAGAGTGGTTTGTGCCTCTAGCAAAAAAAACGTTTTACAATAAATAACGTGAATTCTCGTTTTACAATCTTGCTCTTGGTACAATATCTTGCGGTGCTAAACTCCCCCGGGTCTTGCATGTCCCCGACGTCCACATTTGTAGTCGGTCTTCTACGCGGCCCCGTCTGTAGTTGATCTTCTACGGGCTGATACATAAACTACGTGCGCATCCAGTCTCCCGCCACCATCTGTCACTCTCCAGCTCTGAGACACATCTCCCACTTAACCGCCTGCAAGGCAGGATCGTTATATGGCGCTACGCCTCAACAGGTCGCTAGTCTTGATGCTTCGGTAGAACCGGGTCCCGGCCAGTCGGCGCGGCGCATATGTCCTTATTGCACAGAGGCCGCTGCTGTCGCTTTGTCGTCCTGGAGACGGGTTGGTCAGCGTGCAATAGGCTGATGTCACCTCACAGCCCTGTCTGCTCTCTGGTTTCCGATTGGCGTGCCGGCGCTTTACTTTACGCCGTAACATTCCCCCATCCCCCCCCCCCCCCCTCCCCCCACCCAAACGACGGACCGTCGTCGTAAAGGATTCACGACAATGGCGCGAGAGGCAGGAGCGTGGACGTTCTGAGGGACTGAAAACTGTAGCTGCAGGGGCTGAAGACGTTCAGTCGTACCCCGCCATCCAGCGGAAACGACCGGAAGGGTATGAGTCCACCTGCTGAGGCCCATAACCAGATGTAAAGGCGTCAGCCGCGGCGGTGTGGACGGGTCCAACTCCATCGGTAGGACGAGAGGAGGCGGAGGAAGCGAAAGCTTTGTGTCCATGGGGTCATCCCGCGGTGTCGTGATGACACCCTCTGGTGGCTGCTGTGGCCGCGTTGTCCTCGGTATCCGTGAACCTAGGGGAAGAGACACAGAAGGTCCATCGTGCACATGACAGTGGCAAAGTTGATTGTGATGTCGGAGCTGCAATTGTCGGTCCCTGAAATCAGATACATGCATGCACCAAATCGACGAATGATCTCGCCCCGCGCTCACCGTCTGCTGCCGATAAAAACCGTGAAAAACACAATACCATGCGGCTCGAAGCGATACTTGTGGCCTTCCTTCGTCGCAGGACACAGAGGATGGTGGAGCAGTGTCCGATTTTGGTGGCCGTGAAGCGATGGTCCATCTCGTGGATGTGAACGACAGGAGGCGAGAAACAGCTGCAATGCTTGATCCATGATGTGTGCGGTGCGAAGTTTGGCCATCTGCTGCCTAAACGTTCTGATAAAACGTTCCGCTTCGCCGTTTCACTGTGGATGCAACGGTGCACTAGTTAGATGCTGTATGCCATTGCGTTCACAGAATGTTTCAAATTCATTTCACGTGAAGTGACGACCGTCGTCTGACTGAGTGACTTCAGGCAAACCTTCGAGGCGGAAAATAGAGGACACCGCCTCAATTGTGCTACGTGACATCATCGATCTCATTGGAACAGCAAAAGAAAACTTGCTATAAGAGTCTACCAAACTCAACCAACGAGTGTTCCAAAAAGGTCACGCAAAGTCTATGTGCGCACTTTGCATGATGGTTGCGACCTAGGCCAAGCAGAGAATTTTAGTGGCGGAGCGGACTCATTTTCTGCACATGCGTGACTCTGTTACGTCATCTGTACGATGTTGGTGTCCACACCCTGCCAAGTACAGTGTCAACGTACTAACTGTTTCGCACGAACAATACCCCAGTATCCTTGGTGAAGTAACTGCAACACATCTTCTTGCAAAGCTTTCAGAATCAACACACATGACTGTCCACTGTTATTCTGAACAAGAATCACGCCTTGCTGCATAGCTAATCTATGCCGACGTGCAAAGTATCGACGCACTACAGAGCTCTTGATGCTGTGCAATGAGCGAGGCCAAGATGTACGAATGTAGTTTAGCAAAAGATCGGAATCGGCTTCCATGGCCTGTGCAGTTTTCCGATAGTTCAGGGGAAAGGACTCAAGCAGTTCAGAATCCTGAGCATCGATGTGACAACAAGATGCAGCAGAAGCGTCAAAGTCCGTATCAGGGCCAATCTGAAGACGTGAAAGTGCGTCCGCATTACGATGTTTAGCTGTCCGACGATACACAATCTCGTACTGATATTGAGACAACAACAAAGCTATTTTTGAGCAGTTCGTACGGGAGCCGGTTTGGTCCGATGAAACAAGGACTGCAGTACGGGAACCGTTTTGATCTGATGAAACAAGGACTGCAGTGACTTGTGGTCCGTTACTAAGTAGAATTTTCTGTCACACAAGTAGTGGTGGAATTTCGTGACACCATACATAATAGGCAAAGCCTCTTTCTCTCATTTGTGGCCGGCCGCTGGTGGCCGAGCGGTTCTAGGCGATACAGTCTGGAACCGCGGGACCGCTTCGGTCGCAGGTTCAAATCCTGCCTTGGGCATGCATGTGTGTGTTGCCCTTAGGTTAGTTACGTTTAAGTAGTTCTAAGTTCTTGGGGACTGTTGATCTGAGATGTTAAGTCCCATAGTGCTCAGAACCATTTGAACCATTTTTCAAATTTGTGATTGGTTACACTGAGCTCTGGGCAACACTTTTGATGCGAAAGCAATAGGCCTGCCCCTATCACCAAATCTGTGCGAAGGCACTGCACCTATTCCGTAAGAGGAAGCGTCACCTTGCAACACAACTGGTTTGTCAGGATCAATGTGAACCAAGCATTGATCATTGAGCAATGAATCTTTAACTTTTGAAAAGCTTCTTGGTACTCATTTGTCCAAATAAAAGAGTGGTTCTTGCGACGCAAGCGATGCAATGGAACTGCGATTTGTGCAGCATTCCGTTTGAACCGAATATAATAGTTCATTTTCCCTAAGACTGACTGCAGTTCAGTGAGATTGCGAGGAATTGGTAGGTTACGTATGGCTAACAAGTGTGACAGGAAATACATAACATGACCAAGATACTGCAATCAGGTTTTAAAAAAATCACACTTTTCCAGTCTACACTTTAGGTCTGCATCAGATAACACACGAAACAAAGCACGCAAATTTGCAATGTGTTCTTCAGGCGTACGACCTGCTACGACAGTATCATCCAGATAGTTTGAACTGTTTGATACTTAAGCAGTCAGCCGTTCCAGATGCTGTTGTAACATGGCGGGTACGGAAGCACTGCCAAAAGGCAAACTTAAATATTTAAACAAGCCCAAAAGAGACCACGGGCGCCATCTTTTACATCTCAGTGCAGATTTTGGCATATGTTGACATCATAGCACGGACAGTACCAGCACTGAAAGAAGCTTTTACACCCTTAAGTTAAGCAAGTAAGAAGATGGGTGTTATGATAAATGAAGAACTAAATACATGGCCTGTGGGAAAGCATATCAACCCAATATGCCGTCAACTTTCGGGGTGAATGGATACACATTTGAAAGTGTTGATAGCTTCAAGTATCTTGGTTCCACAGTCTAACAACCCTACCACAACAAAGGTCAAAAATTAATTATGATTGTAGTGTCACTCACGCTGCTAAATATTGCATTTTCGGGCAACACAAAGTTATATTATGTGGCATGTGTCATTAGAGCACAGTTAATAAAGTCATTTCTTGAAATAATGGATAAACTAGGCACTTATCTTTTCGTGTTTCCCACGCTGGTCTCGTTGTGAAAATCTAGGTAGTGATGATTTCAAGCTCGGGTGCAAAGAGGCCTAGGTGTTATTCTGCGATATTCAAAAGTTTTATAGGTGTGTTTCATAAACCATTCTTGAAGATTAAACTTTTGCAAGTTAGGATAATGGTGATGTGAGAAAGGAATCAGCACTTCGAATTTAAGTTACACTTCTTTTTATTACTTTTGCTGCAATATCACATAACTCGTTCCAAAATGAAATCAAATCTGAATGTTGTCACAGAAATATGTTAACTATTTTACAGAAACTCAGTAGAATATTGCTGGTATCGAGAGGTTGAGGTGAGGTGCCATAATGGTTACGTAATTCAAGTACCATTACAACAGTCACGTGCTTTAATGACAAAAAAAAATGGCTCTGAGCACTATGGGACTTAACTGCTAAGGTCATCAGTCCCGTAGAATTAGAACTACTTAAACCTATCTAATCTAAGGACGCCACACACGTCCATGCCCGAGGCAGGATTCTAACCTGCGACCGTAGAGGTCGCGCGGTTCCAGACTGTAGCGCCTTTAACCGCTTGTCCACCCCGGCCGGCCTTTAATGACATCTCAACTGAAATTAACATTAGGCTGGTATCAGTAAATAAGGCATATTTCGCCTTGAGTAATTTATTCAGTCAAGACTCCCCAAGAAAATTCACTATTTATGAAACCTTTATTAGACCAGTTCTCACTTACTCTTAGGAAACATTACTCTTGGCGGAGACCAATGCAAGGCTGCTCGATGGATTTGAGAGGAAAGTTTTGAGGAGAATAATTAGACCTGTGTTTGACAGAGGACAATGGAGGAAAAGGTACAATGCAGAATTGTATAATATACACTCCTGGAAATGGAAAAAAGAACACATTGACACCGGTGTGTCAGACCCACCATACTTGCTCCGGACACTGCGAGAGGGCTGTACAAGCAATGATCACACGCACGGCACAGCGGACACACCAGGAACCGCGGTGTTGGCCGTCGAATGGCGCTAGCTGCGCAGCATTTGTGCACCGCCGCCGTCAGTGTCAGCCAGTTTGCCGTGGCATACGGAGCTCCATCGCAGTCTTTAACACTGGTAGCATGCCGCGACAGCGTGGACGTGAACCGTATGTGCAGTTGACGGACTTTGAGTGAGGGCGTATAGTGGGCATGCGGGAGGCCGGGTGGACGTACCGCCGAATTGCTCAACACGTGGGGCGTGAGGTCTCCACAGCACATCAATGTTGTCGCCAGAGGTCGGCGGAAGGTGCACGTGCCCGTCGACCTGGGACCGGACCGCGGCGACGCACGGATGCACGCCAAGACCGTAGGATCCTATGCAGTGCCGTAGGGGACCGCACCGCCACTTCCCAGCAAATTAGGGACACTGTTGCTCCTGGGGTATCGGCGAGGACCATTCGCAACCGTCTCCATGAAGCTGGGCTACGGTCCCCCACACCGTTAGGCCGTCTTCCGCTCACACCCCAACATCGTGCAGCCCGCCTCCAGTGGGGTCGCGACAGGCGTGAATGGAGGGACGAACGGAGACGTGTCGTTTTCAGCGATAAGAGTCGCTTCTGCCTTGGTGCCAATGATGGTCGTATGCGTGTTTGGCGCCGTGCAGGTGAGCGCCACAATCAGGACTGCATACGACCGAGGCACACAGGGCCAACACCCGGCATCATGGTGTGGGGAGCGATCTCCTACACTGGCCGTACACCACTGGTGATCGTCGAGGGGACACTGAATAGTGCACGGTACATCCAAACCGTCATCGAACCCATCGTTCTACCATTCCTAGACCGGCAAGGGAACTTGCTGTTCCAACAGGACAATGCACGTCCGCGTGTATCCCGTGCCACCCAACGTGCTCTAGAAGGTGTAAGTCAACTACCCTGGCCAGCAAGATCTCCGGATCTGTCCCCCATTGAGCATGTTTGGGACTGGATGAAGCGTCGTCTCACGCGGTCTGCACGTCCAGCACGAACGCTGGTCCAACTGAGGCGCCAGGTGGAAATGGCATGGCAAGCCGTTCCACAGGACTACATCCAGCATCTCTACGATCGTCTCCATGGGAGAATAGCAGCCTGCATTGCTGCGAAAGGTGGATATACACTGTACCAGTGCCGACATTGTGCATGCTCTGTTGCCTGTGTCTATGTGCCTGTGGTTCTGTCAGTGTGATCATGTGATGTATCTGACCCCAGGAATGTGTCAATAAGGTTTCCCCTTCCTGGGACAATGAATTCACGGTGTTCTTATTTCAATTTCCAGGAGTGTATATGCCGATGCTCCTGTAACAAAAATCATACGATCAGGAAGGATAAAATGGGCAGGTTATGTGGCAAGAATGGAGGAGTCTGAGATCATAAAGAAGATTCTCTTTGGTAATCCAGGGGGACAAAGTGGGCGAGGTCGCTGGAAGGTGGCTGGATGGAGTCGAAGAAGACCTACGGAAGCTTGGATGCAGAAACTGAAGGAGGATAGCATGTGACCGTGATGGATGGCGGAAACTCGTTGGGAAGCCCCAGATTCATCCTGGACCGTAGTGCCACAGAAGAAGAAGAAGAAGAAGAAGAAGAAAAGAGTGTTCACAACATACAAATTTTTAGATTCTTTATCTAGTGGTATTTGAAGATATGTGTTGCGCAAATCAGTTTTTGAAAAGTAGCGACTAACGCCCAGTCGACTGAAGACTTAAAGTCAACACAGAGGCGAATGCGACCTGAAGATTTGGAAAGAGAAACCAGTGGACTTGACCATTGACTAGCTGATATGGGCGCTAAAACTCCGCTATCTTGCAATCCCTTAAGTTCAGCGGCCACTTTGCCCCATAATGCAAGTGGAACGATTCTGGCCAGGCAAAATTTCGGCTAAGCATTGTCCTTCATAATAATGTGTGCAACAAAATTTTTGGTGTTGCCTAAACCTTCAGAAGAAAAGTTCTGGGAATCCTTTCAGCAAGCAAGCTAGCTACATTGTCTTTAGCACTGAATACAGTCACTGACAACACATTGTCCTGAATATTAAATCCAAACAAATCAAATGAATCAGTTCCAAATATGTTCTCACAATCGAGTGATTGTAGGACAGTGAAAGTTACTGTTCGTGTATGTCTGCGATACATGCAGGCGAAGTACATTTTCTCAGAATGGGGATGTCTTGAGCATTATAAGACGTCAGGTGTGTGCTAGTGATAGACAGACATGGGGAGCCTAACAGTTCATACGTGTTACGATTCAGGAATGTAACACAGGCACCCGTGTCCGACTGAAATTTCACACGTTTTCCACTAATGTGCAGATGATGAAAAAGCTTGTTGGACTGGCATAGCACTGAAGAAACTGTTTTCCGACTAGTTTTTCTAATGCCTGCAGTAGGCTTTGAACACACTCCGTTGATTACATGGACCTTGAGAGTAGACTTTTGTGAGTGGGCAGAATTCTTGTGTTTGTTTTGCTGCAAACATACGGATTGTACGTGTCCTATCTTGCCACAAGCGTAACACTTTTCCTGTCGGGACGGGCAATCTTGGCGGTTGTGCAGTGAGTAGCACCGTGAGCATGACTGAATTCTGTGCGCCTGTTTAGTTACCTGTTTATGTGGCGTGGCGTGCACAGCCTGTAGCTGCCTAATGGGCCAATCGTAAGCAAGGGACGACTCAACCCGAGAAACTGGTGGCTACTCAAACTTAACGGCTGACACGGCACCTGAATGTTAGTTCAAATGGTTCAAATGGCTCTGAGCACTATGGGACTTAACATCTGTGGTCATCAGTCCCCTAGAACTTAGAACTACTTAAACCTATCTAACCTAAGGACATCACACACATCCATGCCCGAGGCAGGATTCGAACCTGCGATCGTAGCGGCCACGCGGTTCCAGGTTGAAGCGCCTAGAACCGCATGGCCACACCGGCCGGCTGAATGTTAGTGATGTAGTAATTACACTACGTGCTGAAATGATGGATCTGACTGTTTCAAATCTGTTATGTAATCCTGACATGTTACGTTGTAAACGATAGCATCACGCAACATAAGATCGGAATATAAAGCACCGCAAGCACATTTGAAATTCCTCGTCATACCCTGCAAATCTGTTACCCACTCGCGATAAGTTTGTTCTGACTGTTTCTTGCAATTAAAGAATTGATACCAGCCACCACCGCATTTACTTGTTGATCATAATAGTTAGTTAGCGAAAGTATAACCTCACCATACGAAAGTGGCGTTAAGGAACAATTCCTGAATGAGGTGAAACACTGCACTTCCTACCATGGACAAAGGTAATGTAGTTTCTCAGTACCTGGTACGTTGTGAGCAGTTACATAGGCTTCAGACTGTTGCAACCACTCCAGCCATTCATCAGCTTTGTCATTAAACTGGCGAAAAGGCGTTGTAGCACTTGGAGCTATTGTCGCTGCTCGGGATGCTGTGTTGGTAGATTGGTTCACCAGGAGATGTTGTAACGTGTTTAGCAGCGTAGTTATTTCTGGAGTCGGAAACTGAAACATATGTGTTACCTGCGTTGCATCTATCGCTTGCAGCTGAGGCGCCTGAGCATTGGGTGGGAGAGGTGGGTTGCTCATAGTGGGCGAGACAAAAACAATAAACAGACAAGGCAAGCAATAAAAATGAACACATAAGCAAAGAAAATTTCGGCAACGCCCACCTGAAAACACTGATTAGCAAAAACACTTTAAGAGATACTGTTAAAGCAAGTAAAGACACCCCTGCAAAGAAGAGAAAAAGTAGAATTAAGGCACCAGCAAAACACGAAGGAAAATCAGTGGCCGCTAGGTGCTGTGTTCTTCAGATAGCTCGTCGCCAAATTTTGAGTCCTGCCTACTCGTCACCTACGGGGAGTGTAGGAAACCTGCTTTCTCAGATCCCTAGATAACATTCAAACAAATCGTATTAATGAGTTTTTATTACAATAAGTGACAATACTTTGAGAAGTACACAGATGTGTTGCAAGCAAAGGGCGACGTGCAAAATAAGAAATCTCTTCAATATACAGGGTGGTCCATTGATCGTGACCGGTCCAAATATCTCACGAAATAAGCGTCAAACGAAAAAACTACATAGAACGAAACTTGTTTAGCTTGAAGGGGGAAACCAAATTGCGCTATGGGTTGCCCGCTAGATGCCACTGCCATAGGTCAAACGGATATCAACTGCGTTTTTTAAAATAGGAACCCCCATTTTTATTACATATTCGTGTAGTACGTAAAGAAATATCAATGTTTTAGCTGGACCACTTTTTTCGCTTTGTGATATATGGCGCTGTGATAGTTACAAACATATGGCTCACAATTTTTGACGACAGTTGGTAACAGGTAGGTTTTTTAAATTAAAATACAGAACGCAGGCACGTTTGACCCTTTATTTTGGTTTTTCCAATGTGGTCATGGTGTGGGTTCCTGTAGTCATGTCCTAGTCCATGAACCACGGGCAGCGTATGAGTGGCCAAGTAAGTGGTCCCGACAGTCGGGGTACCAGTTACTTTGGAATAAGGCTGGGCATCTCGGACATATTCTGAGTCGTGGTCACCTTTGTGCTCATACGGCAAAGACTACTAAATCCACCGGTTAGTCCCTCAGCCGTTAGGGGTAAAACCCAATGGGACCCGGGGCAAGTAAGGCTAGCAACCTGCTTCCCTGGTACTTTAAATACGATGCTGGCAACAATCAGAGCAAAATGCCTCGGACCTTTGGAGGTAACGGAGTCCCACCCCCAAATGACAAACCAGGGACTCCTAAGATACGATTTGGCAAACAAATGGTAATGAGATGGGAAGCTATTAATACCAATGGGGGTTACTCTGGGAAGAAGGCAGAGCTGGCAGAGGCTGCAAGTAAGATGGAGCTGGACGTTTTAGCTGTTAGTGACATTCGGGTAAGGGGTGAAAAAGAAGAGGAAGTGGGAGAATACAAGGTCTACTTGTCAGGATTCAAAGCAGGAATAGCACAATGGGGTGTAGGGCTTTACATCAGGAAAGAAATGGAACCCAGCGTAGTAGCAATAAGGTATGTAAACGAACGACTGATGTGGATAGATTTGACAGTGTCTAGCAAGAAAATTAGGATTGTGTCAGTATATTCGCATTGTGAAGGGACAGATCAAGATAAGATGGATAGTTTTTATGAGGCACTCAGTGATGTAGTTGTTAGAGTATAGGACAAGGACAGTGTTCTGCTCATGGGTGATTTTAACGCCAGGATTGGAAATCGAACAGAAGGGTATGCAAAGGTTACGGGTAAATTTGGAGAGGATATGGAGGCCAACAGGAACGGGAAACAACTCTTGGATTTCTGTGCCAGTATGGGCTTAGTAATCACAAACTCCTTTTTTAAACATAAGAACATTCACCGGTATACTTGCAAAGGCAGGGGAACCAGATTGACTATATAATAACAGATCAGGAATTCAGGAAGGCTGTGAGGGACACACGTGTTTTCGGGGGATTCTTTGATGTAGGAGGATAAGAGTGGAGAAACTTCAGGATAAGGAAATCAGGAACAAGTACATAACAGCGATTTCAGAAAGGTACCAGTTAGTTGAATGTAGTCAATTACAGTCATTGGAAAAGGAATGGACAAGGTACAGGGACACAATACTAGAAGTGGCTAAGGAATGTCTTGGAACAGCAGTGTGTAAAAGTAGGATGAAGCAAACAGCTTGGTGGAATGACACAGTCAAGGAAGCCTGTAAAATGAAAAAGAAGGCGTATCAAAAATGGCTACGTACTAGAACTCAGGTAGACAGAGAAAGTTACGTTGAAGAAAGAAGCAAAGCCAAGAAAGAAACAAAGCGAAACAGATAATTGCAGCATCCAAGAAAAAATCTTGGGAAGACTTTGGAAACAGGTTGGAGACTATGCGTCAAGCTGCTGGAAAACCATTCTGAAGTGTAATTAGCAGTCTTCGAAAGGGAGGTAAGAAGGAAATGACAAGTATTTTGGACAGGTCAGGAAAACTGCTGGTGAATCCTGTGGATGCCTTGGGCAGATGGAGGGAATATTTTGAAGAGTTGCTCAATGTAGGTGAAAATGCGATCAGTAATGTTTCAGATTTCGAGGTAAAATGGGATAGGAATGATGATGGAAATAGGATCACATTTGAGGAAGTGGAGAAAATGATCAATAGATTGCAGTGCAATAAAGCAGCTGGGGTGGATGAAATTAAGTCGGAACTCATCAAATACAGTGGAATGTCAGGTCTTAAATGGATACAGGATTATTGAAATGGCTTGGGAGTCGGGACAGGTTCCATCAGACTGGACAAAAGCAGTAATCACACCAATCTTTAAACATGGAAACAGAAAAGATTGCAACAACTACAGAGGTATCTCTTTAATCAGCGTTGTGGGTAAAATATTCACAGGTATCGTTGAAAGGAAAGTGTGAATATTAGTTGAGGACCAATTGGAAGAAACTCAGTGTGGGTTTAGGCCTCTTAGAGGTTGTCAGGACCAGATCTTTAGCTTACGGCAAATAATGGAGAAGTGTTATGAGTGGAACAGGGAATTGTATCTATGCTGTATAGATCTAGAAAAGGCATATGACCGGGTTCCTGGGAGGAAGTTATTGTCTGTTCTACGAGATTATGGAATAGGAGGCAAACTTTTGCAAGCAATTAAAGGTCTTTACATGGATAGTCAGGCAGCAGTTAGAGTTGACGGTAAATTGAGTTCATGGTTCAGAGTAGTTTCAGGGGTAAGACAAGGCTGCAACCTGTCTCTTGTTCATATTATTTATGGATCATATGTTGAAAACAATAGACTGGCTGGGTGAGATTAAGATATGTGAACACAAAATAAGCGGTCTTGCATATGCCGATGACTTAGTTGTGATGGCAGATTCGATTGAAAGTTTGCAAAGTAATATTTCAGAGCTAGATCAGAAATGTAAGGACTATGGTATGAAGATTAGCATCTCCAAAACGAAAGTAATGTGAGTGGGAAATAAATAAAAACGGACTGAGTGCCAAATAGGAGGAACAAAGTTAGAACAGGTGGACGGTTTCAAGTACTTAGGATGCATATTCTCACGGGATGGCAACATAGTGAAAGAACTGGAAGCGAGGTGTAGCAAAGCTAATGCAGTGAGCGCTCAGCTACGATCTACTCTCTTCTGCAAGAAGGAAGTCAGTACCAAGACCAAGTTATCTGTGCACAGTTCAATCTTTCGACCAACTTTGTTGTGTGGGAGCGAAAGCTGGGTGGATTCAGATTACCTTATCGACAAGGTTGAGGTTACGGATATGAAAGTAGCTAGGATGATTGCAGGTACTAGTAGATGGGAACAATGGCAGGAGGGTGTTCACAATGAGGAAATCAAAGAAAAACTGGGAATGAACTCTATAGATGTAGCAGTCGGGGTGTACAGGCTTAGATGGTGGAGTGTTGTTACACGCAAGGGAGGAGCAAGGTTACCCAAGAGACTCATGGATTCAGCAGTAGAGGGTAGGAGGAGTCGGGGCAGACCAAGGAGAACGTATCTGGATTCGGTTAAGAATGATTTTGAAGTAATAGGTTTAACATCAGAAGAGGCACCAATATTAGCACTGAATAGGGGACCATGGAGGAATTTTATAAGGGGGGCTATGCTCCAGACTGAACGCTGAAAGGCATAATCAGTCATAAATGATGATGATGTTGATGAATGTGATATATGTACCTTTGTGAACTTATCTTTTCTAAGAACGCAAGCTGTTACAGCGTAATTACCTGTAAATACCACATTAATGCAATAAATGTTCAAAATGATGTCCGTCAACCTCAGTTCATTTGGCAAATCGTGTAACGACATTTCTCTCAACAGCGAGTAGTTCACCTTCCGGAATGTTCGCACATGCACTGACAAAGCGCTGACGCATGTTGTCAGACGTTGTCGATGGATCATGATAGCAAATATCCTTCAATTTTGCCCACAGAAAGAAGTCCGTGGACGTCAGATCCGGTGAACGTGCTGGCCTTGGTATGGTGCTTCGACGGCCAATCCACCTGTCATGAAATACGCTATTCAATACAGCCTCGACCGCACGCGAGCTATGTGCCGGACATTCATCATGTTGGAAGTACATCGCCATTCTGTCATTCAGTGAAACATATTGTAGTGACATCGATAGAACATTACGTAGGGAATCTGCATACATTGCACCATTTTGATTGCAATCTATGAAATGGAGGCCAATTATCCTTCCTCCCATAATGCCGTACCATACATTAACCCGCCAAGGTCGCTGATGTTCCACTTGTTACAGCCATCGTGGATTTTTCCGTTGCCCAATAGTGCATATTATGCCGGTTTACGCTACCGCTGTTGGTGAGTGACGATTCGTCGCTAAATACAACGCGTGCAAAAAATCTGTCATCCATAATTTGGCTTGTGCCCAGTGGCAGAACTGTACGCGACGTTCAAAGTCGTCGCCTTGCAATTCCTGGTGCATAGAAATATGGTACGGGTGCAATCGATGTTGATGTAGCATTCTCAACACCGACGTTTTTTGATTCGCGATTCTCGCGCAATTTTTCTGCTACTGATGTTTGATTAGCCGCAACAGCAGCTAAAACACCTACTTGGGAATCATCATTTGTTGCAGGTCGTCGTTGACGTTTCACATGTTTCTAAACACTTCCTGTTTCCTTAAATAACGTAACTATCCGGCGAACGGTCCGGACACTTGGATGATGTCGTCCAGAAAACCGAGCAGCATACGTAGCACACGCCCGTTGGGCATTTTGATCGCAATAGCCATAGATCAACACGATGTCGACATTTTCCGCAAATTGGTAACCGGTCCATTTTAGCACGGGTAGTGTAGCACGAAGTAAAAACTGTCCGCACTGGCTGAATATTACGTAATACCACGTACTTATACGTTTTTGACTATTACAGCGCCATCTATCACAAAGCTAAAAATGTGGTCCTACTAAAACGTACTACTCGAATATGTAATAAAAATGGTTATTACTATTTAGAAAAACGCAGTTGATATCCGTTTGACCTATGGCAGTGGCATCTAGCGGGCCAACCATAGCGCCATCTGGTTTCCCCCTGCAAGCTAGACGCGTTTCGTTCTTTGTCTTTGTAGTTTTTTCGTTGATGCTTATTTCGTGAGATATTTGGCCCGGTCACTATCAATGGACCACCCTGTATACAATTCCTAATACAAGTGAAGTACTACAGTTGACGCTTCTATACAGGTCTCTAGTCTTACAGCTTCTATAGGACTGGGCCATGGCCAGTCGGCGCGGCGCTTATGTCCTCTTCACACAGAGGCCGCTGCCATCGCATTGTCGTCCTGGAGAGGGGTTGGTCAGCTTGCAGTTGGGTGACGTCTTCTTCACAGTCCTCTGTGATTTCTCGTTTCCGACTGCCTTGCCAGCGCTTGACTTTATAGCGTAACAATTGTCCAGGCACCTCAGCACTGAACGTGAATGGGGGATCCAGCATGAAATCCAGGATCAGGTACTTATACACATGAAGTGACACGGTTTCAGAGACTTATTGGTCTCATAAAGACATGATTTTATGTATACAGACTGAAACGGTGAGTGAAGGAAGGGGGAATTTAAAGTGAACTGGGGCTGCAGTAGGAATTTGAATCGAGGAGGCAGGCGTGCCGGGGTAATCTGTGCAGTGGTGTGACCTCTGTGTCGAAGTGGCTTAGTGGCTAACGCACCTGTCTAGTAAGCAGGGCACCCAGGTTCGATTCTCGGTCTTGGTAGAAATTTCCACTCGCTGCTTCATTCTAAATTCATAAAATCGTACATGTATGAGACCTGTAAGGTCTCTGAAACTCATTTCATTTGTATAAATTACGTAATTACGTGTTTTCTTTCTAGTGGGTGTAATAATGGATGATATGTATTGCTCAACAGAAATTAGGAAAAGAACTGCAATGGCAAAAGAAGAATTCGAGAGGAAACAGAAAATACTTTGTAGACCACTAAACAAAGATCTGAAGAAAAGACTTACCAAATGTTACATCTGAAGCGTTGCACTATATCGTGCGGAGACCTGGACATTGAGGAATGAAGATGAAAGAAGTTTGGAGGCACTGGAGATATGGATATGGAGAAGAATGGAAAAGTGAAATGGGAAGACCGAATAAAGAACGAAGAAGTACTAAGAAGAGTTGGAGAAGAAAGAAACATGCTGAAAGTCGTCAGAAAGAGAAAACGGAACTGGATTGGAGATTGTTTGAGGAGGGGACTGTTTATTGAAGGAAGGAGTAGAAGGAATGGTGGAGGGAAAAAGGGAAAGAGGAAAAAGAAGATATCAAATGCTGGACACTATCAAAGGAGTCAAATATTCAGAAATGAAAAGACTGGCTATGGACAGGCAAAAGTGGAAGAGGATTAACCCATGACAAGATCTGACGTAAGGCAGAATATCATAATACTACTACTACTTTCTAGGTGCATCTCTGCAACCGAAATATAAACAGAATTCCATGTTCATTCAAACATTACAACAGCGCTGTAGCAGACAAAACAAAATGACACAGCCCATCGATAAAGTGAGTATCATGCAGAAATTTGCTACCTGAAACTGAAAGGAAACAAGGCTCCAGCATTTCATGTTGAGCTGGTGGAAGATTACAGCAACAATATACCGTCACAAGACAGAGAGGTTGGGTGCAGAGACACTTCCAATCTTGCCAAAGAAGGCAAATAATGAAGTGGCGTATCATCTCTCTGTGAGAAAGAAAATAATAATAATAATAAACTTATAGAAATGGAGGCCCTAATTCTCGAAGATCAGTCTATCAAAAACCCTGGCGATAGTGGGAAAAGTGACAGCTAATTATGGATCAGTTTTCAGTACCTTGCACAATATAGTGCCGGTTGGGTTTTCTGACGAGCCACATCCTTTTTCAAAGTCCGTCGAACCAAATAATTGCGAGAATGCTTAAGGTGTGTCAGGAAACCCAGACGTCATCGCTAGCTGCCTAAGCATTACGAACGAGTTCGGAGAGTATTACTGTACCATAAAGAAGCAAAGTGAATGGGCGTAACACGTGCATTCACCATTGTCAAGGTAGGCAAAAACTCAACCGTCGATGAGAATGGAGTTGTTGAGTGCTTTTCCCCAATGTGTGGTGTTAAATATAATATGCTCGCAGTGCAGATCTTCGCGTTGACATACTATCGAACTCTCCTGACATTCTGAGAGGCTAGCAAGAGCATCGCAGGAAGCCTGTAACCTTCCCGTGTAACAAAAGAGTATAAACTAATGATGTGTAACCTTGCCGAACAGAAAATAATAATAATTAAATTTGGGTAATTAAATTCTGACGTATGAAAGCTGATAAATCTTAACTCATTAAAAAATGATAAATTTTGACGTAAGCAGCGCTACACCATGGCCCTCTGATATCGATCTGAATCTGTCCGTGAGAAATAAACTGAAAAATTCGTACTTCGTGATGGTGTCGTCGGATAACCCTGTCTGTATATCTGCTCTTAAATGGCACAGCCTAGTGCAATGCTAGCCTACCTACTAAAACTGGATAGCATTTGTCTGAGATTTGAATTAAGAGAAAAACTGATTTCACTTAGTGACAAAGTTGCACAGCTAGTCGTCTGATTACTGAAGAACACACGACTATGGTCTGACAAAAATTCTGGAATATTTTAATTTAGATAAGTGACTAGATTGGGAATGGAAATGACTTAAGGGCAAATTATATTTTTATAGTTCACTGGTAATTTACGTTATTGATTGAGGTCTGCAATCCATTACACGGAAAAACTGAATATATTACAAATCTTGGTCAACTGGTGCTGACGAATCACAAAAGAAAAGATTGAAACAAATTCATATTAACATCTCAGAAAGTGACTTAACTACGTGCATGCCATTACATATAATAAAATTTACCTTACAATAGATGACTGACTTAATTACACTGTTGATTTTTCATTATATTAACAATTATTCATTTGGTCATCATCATCTCATTCCATGGTATCATTTAGTTCTGCGGGTGATCACAATTATTATTCGGTTCCATATAATAAAATTTTATAATTCGTTCTGCACTGTGAGTTTAACAACTACTGACTGTAGACTGCGCTGTACCAGCGACAGACTACAACTACACTGTAGCAGCGAGTGACTGCAACTGCGGCAGAGACTGCTCTGACCTGCGACTCTATAGCAGCTCTGTTTTGACAGGGGCAAAGATATTTTCTGTCTCAGGCAGCGCCTGTGAATTGTCGTTCTAGCGAGTGAGCAATACATCGAGATTACATTTGCTCCAGCAGGGTGGTGAACCCCTCACAAACTGACAAAAGGGGTGGTTCAGTTCTGCGATAACTCACCAGCTCACTCCGCACGGGTCACGGTCATATGTCGCTTCTTTAGGTTATCGCATTTTGTCTCACTCTCCGTTACTATGTCATCCCGGGAGTTATTCTTCTTACCTCAGATGGACAAATAGTTGTGTGCCATTCATATCCAGAATGATGACGAGTGATTTAGAGGTGAAATGTTTCCAGAACAGCCAGATTTTCTACACCCAAGGTCTCCACGATGTCTTGCATCGATGGGAAAAAATATGTTCCGCTGATGGTTGAATATCTAGATAAGGACTACAAGTAAATCTCATAGTCACAGATGCATTTAATAATAAAGATGATACGACCATCCCCCGTGATAGTTTCCGACCACTGGTTCCTCACCTCGAAGCATACAGTCCAAGATCCTCTACTGTCCGTATGTTTGGAAGGGTTTGGAATACCCTTAATTCACACCAGAACTCTGTGTCCAAAGTATCGCATTTCGCCGTCTGCAAAATACACTTCCGCTTTTGGGTTATCTAACACAAATGTAATAATTCGAACTACTTCCCCTTCATCAGCATTTCTTCCTCCCTTTCTTCGTCCCACTTATTCACTCATTAACCGTGTACTGACACACAAAATATTTCAACAGGTTGAGACCACTATCTGTTTATTGGATGTGGATGATTTTAGGTTGATATGATTGGAAATTGCGGTAAATCCCCTTAAAAGTTTTCAGATTGTGGCACAACGGAACTGGGAACGATAATTCCATCTGAAATCTTCGCATATCGTGGTAGATCGTGCATCACAGTTCTTTGCCGGCTGACAGTGTGTACAGTCTGTAACAAATAGGCTGGCAGTACCTTGACAAGACACGGGAAAGTGGTGATCAGGCACCAGACACACGATATTATACACGTGCATCTGTGATACTATTAAATATTTTATGGTTGTACGATTTATGAATATTTTAAAAAAGAACTTAATGTTTCGATAACAATGGTGCAACACGCTGAGGCCTACACATGGCGTTGAAAAATATTTACCCGAATTTCAATTAAATAGTGTTCTAAAATCTCAATAATGATTTCTGTCAGACTATATGTACAGTACCTTCAATTATTTTATGTATTACTTACGACTATGAAGCTAAAATGGAAAGCAATCTACATAACAGTTTCATTTGAGGTTTTCTTCAGACATGTTTTATAATGTTTAAAATGTTAGTGTTCATTTCTGTCTAGACAAATACTCATAAAGGAATCATTAAAGTGTTTCCACTACATAAAATACGTCATTATTTGTCAAAAAAATTTCCTAGTATCGTGCTGCCTCATAACGGAGAGACAGAAGAAGACCAGTAGCCGAAACGTTGGTTTCTCCAGCACTTTATTTTACCTATGAGGCGGTACTACGTCCAAAAGACATTTGTGTCAACTGATACTGGCCGTAGAAGCCTGCGCCGTTATTTACGTCATTATTTCCTCAGGTAGAGCCTGATTCCTTTTTCATTCTGAATAACAGTTACGGATAAGACAGATTCAAAGATGAGTTATTTTGAAAAATGTTCACCTTAGGAATTTTATTGTAAGTTGAACAAAACGCTACTTGCCACCCGTAACACGCAGTTGTTACCGGTAACGAAGAAATAATACGTTCTACAAAATACGAAGTAACTTTCTGTGAATCTCCCGACTTTATTGCCCAAAATACGTTCATTAAACTGTAACATTTCCGCTATACCGACTTCGGCAGGTTATTTATAACGCGGTAAATATGTTATGTTGTCTATGCCAGGAGGCATTTAAGAATTAGTTTTTAAAATAAGAACATTACGGAGCTAAGCTTTCAGTGGAAGCGTGGAACAAAGGTAATGCAATGGACTACAACGTTTGCAATGAACACAGTTAACAGTATTGTATGGTTCAGTGGCAAGAATGCTATGATAGTACTAATAGAAGCACTCAGTATATAATCCGGCACAGACCGATTGTTTGAGGAGCTTCACGTTTTCAACAAAATGCACGCCCAAACATTTTAGAGCTTTCTACCCTATTTATTGACTCCCATTTATACAGTGGATGGGCAAACAGACCAAGATATGCAACCTGTCGGAAACCACGTGGATCAGAATTATGTAGTTTGTTGATCACCCTATTCTCACTTTACTGAGGTGAGGAACTAATGTATGGAAACAGCTGATTTTTGTTGGCACAAGCAGCACACACTTTATAACCACAGAGTAAGTAAATAGCAAGTGCTTAGTGCTCTCCAAGCATTGAAGTATCGTGCAATAATTCCTTTTTTATAACTGAAAAGAAACAACGATGTAACAATCCATGCTGAGTTGGTGGATATTACAACAATCCAACGTCACAGAACTCCATGGCTAGCTGCTGCAGACACTTTCTGTTTTGTGAAACTAGATAAGTAACGAAGTTGCGTTTCACCAACCTGTAAATAAATAAATAAATAAATAAATAAAATATAAGACAAAAAAAGAAGGTACGAGGCCCTAGTTCCTCAAGATCAGCTTATCAAAAACCTAGGCAATACTGGGACAAGTGACAACTAGTCATGCATCAGTTTTCAGTACCTTGCACGACAAACTGAAAGTGACAAAGTTCACCGCCCACTGAGTTTCCTGATCGATCACATCCATTCCATACGCCCATAGTACTAAACAAATGCGGGAATGTTTCATGTACCTCAGGAAAACCCAGAAGACTCCTCTAGCTATCTCATGAAAATGAACGACTGCAGGTTGTATTGCCAGCGCCAATTTAGGCGGAAACACAAGCACTATCGTGCAAGGTGTTGTTTTGTGCTTTTATTTATTTACATGGTGTGGTGTTAACGGATTACGCCCGTAAGGCCAAATAGTTACAGGAGCATATTACCAAGCACTCCTAAAGATATTCCATGAGGCTAACGAGAACATGGTAAGAAACTGTCGGAGCAGTAGCGGATACGTACGGGAGGCCAGCGGGGTGTCTCCCCCCAAGGGGGGGGGAGGGTGTCGACTTAATGGCTTAGCTCTGTTGAACACTCCCCTGACACTGATCGTCCCATTGATGATGTAATTAACCAATTTGCCACGAAGTATAGGCGCATTGAATTAATCATTTAAGGAAGAGAATCACAATTGTAACATTTTTTATATCATAAGTTGACATTGTCTTGTATATGTGTATAATCGGTTTAAATAAAACTTTGCATGTGACTTATTTCTTATTAGGGTAAAAGTAAAGGTAGCTCAAGATATCGTTAGAGGCCCTCCTTCAGATTTTTCTGTATCCGCCGCTGTGTCGGAGAGGCTGATTTTGCGCTACGACACTGCATCAGCTCAATATGCACAGGTCACAGTAACATATGTCACTTCTTTGAGTTACCAAATTTTGTCTCACTCTCCGAGGCATGTCACGCACTGAAGAAACCATTGCTTTGCAGGTATCTCAGGAATAGTGACGCTGTGATCTTGAGGTGAAATGTTTCCTGAACTGCCAAAATGGAGAGTGCTACGGCCAAGGTCTCCACCATATCATGCATCGATGGGAAAAATTTGATGCAATGAAGGGCGATTATGAAGGGAAGGACCAACACCAAGTTACATGGTCACAGGTTTTTTTTCGGGTCGATAATGAAGACCATTAGGTTATCTGTCGTAATCTCTTCCAACCATTGATTCCTCATCTCGAAACATACAGCTTAAGATCCTTTGCTGTCGGTTGGTATTTGACCATAAGGCTTTGGAATACCCTTAACTTACGCTAGAACTCAGTGTACAATGTAGTCGCATTTTTTCATCTGCAAAATGCTCCGATGCTTTTGGTTTGCACTGCAAAAATGTAAGCAAATGATCACCTACCCTACACCAGCATTTCTTCGTAGTTTTCATCGTGTGAATCGTTCATTCTTTAATCGTATGTTGATATCCAAAATGTTTCAACAGATTTAGACCACTTTCCGTCATCTTAGATGTTGATTGTTTTATGGATTACATCACTAGAACTTGGAGAAAATCTCCTTACATCAGCCATACTCATTAAAATTTTGAAATTACTTCACAACTACACTGTAAATGACAAATCCATTCTGAAATATTCAGAAATAAGGACAGCTTGTCATCATCATTCTTTCGTTGCTGACGATATGCACATTATGTAATAAACATGCTTACACTACCCTGACATTAATGGGAAAATGGTAATTACGTATCAGATACGTGATTTCATAGACGTAAATACGTAATGTTACCAAATATTGTATGGTGGCATGACTTATGAATACTTCAAAATAGAATTTAACATTTCGAATCCAATGATGCAACGTTGTATAAGGGACGAAACTGCTGAGGTCATCGGTTCCTGGGCTTGCGCACTACTTAATCTAGCCTAAACTAACTTATGCTAAGGACAAAACACACACACACACACACATGCACACACACATGCACACACACACACACACACACACACACACACACACACACACACACACACAACACACATCCATGCCCGATGGAGGACTCGACCTCCGACGGGGTGGAGCTGCACGAACCGTGACAAGACGCCCAAGACCGCACGGTTACCCCGCGTGCAATGCTGTAAGACCTACAAATAGTACTGAACAATGTTTCCACGAATTTCACATTAGATACTGGTCGTGAAAACTGAGAGCTGCGGAGAGAGTGGTATGCTGACGACATATCTCTCCGTATCCGCATCCAGTGACGCCCACGGTTGAGGATGATATGGCGGTCGGTCGGTACGTTCGGCCTTCCGAGGCCTATTGAACGGAGATTTTCATATTAAATATTATTGTAGAATCTCTCTATTAATTTTTGTCAAATCATACGTACAGCAGGATGATATGGTGGTCAGTCGGTAACGTTGGGCCTTCCGAGACTTACTGAACGGAGATTTTCATATTATTTATTGTTGTAAAATCTCTGTATTAATTTTTGTCAAATTATACGTACAGCAGCTTGCATTATTTCGTGTATTGCTTACGATGATGAAGGTAATATGGGGAGAACTTATATAACTGTTCCATTAAAATATC
The DNA here is from genome assembly GCF_021461395.2 of Schistocerca americana. Classification (NCBI taxonomy): domain Eukaryota; kingdom Metazoa; phylum Arthropoda; class Insecta; order Orthoptera; family Acrididae; genus Schistocerca; species Schistocerca americana. The sequence goes on along the minus strand of NC_060120.1, from coordinate 56,332,823 downwards.
TTTTGTAACGTAAAAATATTACTGGGCGTTTCTGTCTACGCGAATACCGATAAACAACTCATAAAATGGTTTCCCCTAAGTCCAATAGGTCATAATTTCTTCAGACAGAGCTAGGTTTCTTTCGTAATACAGAATACTAGTTATCAACAAGGCAGACTCTGTGATGAGTATTTCTGAAAAATGTTGACCTTAATAATTTTTCGTGAATTTCAATAAAGTGCTTTTTGCACCTGTAACACGCAGTTCGTATCAGCACTGCAGATAGATTACAGTATACCAACAACCACATTTAATAACGTTTTGTGTGTCCCACGAATTTATTACTCCAAAATTTGTTTATTAGATTTTAGCACTTCCGTTATACCAATTCGGGCGGGTTATTTATAGCGGGTTGACTGTGTTTTGTTGTCAATGCCGAGAAACTAATTGAAGTCAAAAACACCTGAGAGCTGAAACTTACTACCAAAACGTCGAACTAAAGTAACGCACTGGACCACAGCATTTGCAATAAGCACAACTGAAAGTAATATATGTTCCAGCGGCAGGAACGTTATGATGGCACTAGTAGGAACACATAATATATTATCGGGCATAGTGTGTTTCCACCGAATTTCCTCGGAAACATCACGCTACGGTGGCCTGAGTGAAGAGAGAAACGGTGCGTCTGACCAAACGAAGCTGGTGTTGAGAGAGAGCGTCTCAATATGGAATTATCTAAGGTGTAAATATTTGAAAGTCGCCTTACTATCTTATCGTTACAATATTTTTTTCTTTGGAGAAAGGAAATAACGACTGTGACAAGCGATAGTACTTACAAGGGAACCTCCCCATCGCACCCCCCTCAGATTTAGTTATAACTTGGCACAGTGGATAGGCCTTGATAAACTGAACACAGATCAATTGAGAAAACAGGAAGAAGTTGTGTGGAACTGTGAAAAAATAAGCAAAATATACAAACTGAGTAGTTCATGTGCCACATATGCAACATCAAGGAGAATGTCAGCTCAGGAGCGCCGTGGTCCCGTGGTAGAGTGAGCAGCTGCAGAAGGAGAGGTCCTTGGTTCGAGCCTTCCCACGAGCGAAAATCTTACTTTCTTTATTTTTGCATAGTTATTATCTGTCCGTTCGTTCATTGACGTCTCTGTTCACTGTAATAAGTTTAGTGTCTGTGTTTTGCGACCGCATCGCAAAACCGTGCGATTAGTAGACGAAATGACGTGCCTCTCCAATCGGAACCGAAAACATTTGATCGCAAGGTCATAGGTCAACCGATTCCTCCACAGGAAAACACATCTGATATATTCTATACGACACTGGTGACGGCATGTGCGTCACATGACAGGAATATGTTGTCGACCCACCTAACTTGTACACTTGGCGATGGGGTAAAAAGATTCTTCTACCTTGCCCGATTTAGTTTTTCTTGTGGATGTGATAACCACTCCCAAAAAAGTGATGAAAACATAAGAGTTTGTCACATGAACTGAAAATAAAAAATTAAAGTTTTCACACGATGGAAGATTTGAACCAAGGACCTCTTGTGCAGCAGCTGCTCACGCTCCCACGGGACCACGGCGCTCCTGAGCTCAGATTGTCATGATGTTGCCTATGTGGCACATGGACTACTCAGTTTGTATATTTTGCTTATTTTTTCACAGTTCCACACAACTTCTTCCTGTTTTCTCAATTGATCTGTGTTCAGTTTTTCAAGGCCTATCCACTGTGCCAACTTATAACTAAATCTGAGGGGGGTGCGGTGGGGAGGTTCCCTTGTTAGCTCAATCGCGACAATTTGCATACAAATATAATACACTATTGCAGCGCCAATATTTTGTCACTATCTACACCGCCTGCTTATGTGAGTACCTGTGAATCTCTGAATGCTCAAAGGTCCTGAGAAGACATTGCGACACAGGTCGATAGTCGCCTTCTGGAGCTCATACAGTGCAATCCTGGAGGATGTGAGTTCCACACGCTCCACATTCAAATTACCTGCGATGCTATTCACTGCAGGCTGCCGATTGATCCTCAGGATTCTGCGGGGGAGACGTTGCGTCGGTTCGTCAGACACGTGGGATTCATCCTTTGCGGCGGTTTCCTCTTATGGAAAGACGCTCTCTGCTACACTGAAGATCAGCCCCAGACACTGTTAAACTCGGAAGCCAGAATTCATATACAACCGCCTGTATCCTCTGATCAATAGGTATTGCAACTAGTATATCCAGACATTCTGTAAAACAACCTGCTGGTTTGCCATACCGACAGAAGCTACCTCACTCTTCTACTCAAGTATCTAATTATATAATCTCTTTTGCTGGTAATTTTTAGGAAGCGGACTTAGCAAGATTCGATTGATAACAGTGGTGCAGTGACTGCAGAATTTTTACTTAAGTAATTGTTCGTTTGAAATCATTTAAAAAAGAGTGAATTTGAGCAACATCCCACATGCCACAACACAACGTTAGTCACATCACACTGAAACCTTAACGTTGTAACTAAGAGCACCACGTCAATTGTTAATTCGAATACATTAGCGAACATGGTTGATGCATGATAACTCACAATTGCAACTGTCTGTTCTCAGCTCCGTTAATGTAACACATATCCACAGTGACGCTAATTTATAAACTTACCACAAATGTCATAAAATATAAGAAATATTCCGACGTGGGAGGATAAAGCATCTTCACACATCCCCAGACCGGAAAAATTAATGTCTCCTGGAAATTTGTGGCATCATAAATTTTTAGAGTGTAATTAACTCGAACAGTGGGCTCTAGCATATAGGAATGAAGCCGTAGATAAATACCATTTGTCGCTAATTTAACAGGTACATACATTATACACATGTAACAAACGATACTACATGAAAACATAACTTCAGAAAAGAAGCACAAAGCGAAATTGGTGAAAAATCTACATGACACAGTGTTCAAGAAGCGTAAGGGGGAAAAAGGCAAAAAGAGTATAAAGAATTATAGCAATTACGTGCAGTGAAGGTAACCTTAAATCAATAGGCAAATTTTGGCGCGAAAATCCTTAACTATCTCTTCACAAAATCAAATGCATGTATAAAATTAGACCGGTTTTAAGAAACTATTTATATATTAAAATTAGCAAAATGATTAACCATGTACACCAAACTAATGCGCTGTTTGCTAATCACTATGTAGAATAGCATCGCCCTCGTCATGTAGAACATATGCCATTTTACAGTAGAAATCAGGAAACTGTATATCAGCAAAGATTTGTGTTCAGAAGAATGTATAGTGAGGATAAATAATCTTCTAATCCATATCATCATTATAAACAAACATCAAGTAATTACATGGTTACCTAGCAAGAGTAATCATGTCATGTATAAAACAAACACAAGATGTACATCTTAACTGTTAGTACTTTCAGAATTTAAAAAAAGATAATTAAAATGGGGCAAAAGTAGATATCCAGTACAAAGTTTACATAAGTAATACGGGTTTCTACATAACTACCTACGCACATTTTATTTCCATATGTGAACACATTTAACGTCTCAATATTTTATTTTAAAAGCTGATTACATACTTGGGTAGTCTGCTTTGTAAAGAACATGATCTGTAGTTAGTTCGTCACAGGCAAATGTAAAGAACATGATCAGTATTTAGTTCGTCACAGGCAAGTGAAGTTTCACGTCGTCACGGCACACCCCCACGGATTTGTTGACAATCACGCCGCCCCTTTCGACCCCTCAGTACACGGACCACCTCACAGCGCTGTCCGCGCATTGTTAAATGGCAGCGCCACCCAGCCGAATGCGTGCCAGCTCTAGGACGTCAGATCAGCCCATGGTACACCTTCATGCGTAGGATGACGTATCAATGACATGACGCCCCTCGCCAGCATCTCTCGAACAATACAAGGAAAACCGATAGCAATATCACACAAACACAAAACTCGCGGTGAATTTCCCGTCGAAAATGTAAATACTCAACAGCTGTTAACGTGAAACGTACCTAGGCACACCAAGACGTGATTTTATACATAATATTAACCAGTCTATTGTACCTCGTCATCCACATGAAAATTTCTTTGTTCACAGAATACCGTATGTTATCAATATAAATTCACAGGCGATGACTTACAATTCACTAACCTAATCAAAGACAGCATTCTCAGCCACATTCTTTCCCCATATCACTGAGAAAGATACTTAATCAGTATATAAGTTAAGTTACCACATCCTAATAGAAACACAATGTGAAATATAAATTTCTACAATACTCTTCACTTTCAGTCTTCTCAGTACGATGGTGATGCTTATTAATGCTCTCCACACGATGAAATCCTTGCCATTAATCCTTTTCAACTTGACAGAATGAGGATGCACTATCTTCCGAACCCTAAATGGTTCCAGTTACTGATTCAGAAATTCTTGATTTTCTCCTTTTCCTTTGAAGATTTGAAATAGGATCATGTCAGCACATTATCTTCGATTTCATCTCTAGTGGTTTTATCTAAACACCGGTATTTTAATTTTCTAGATAGTGCCATCTTTTCCATTCGCTGTACTGCCAATACATGTCTTTTGTTGCCGGCCGGGGTGGCCGTGCGGTTCTAGGCGCTACAGTCTGGAACCGAGCGACCGATACGGTCACAGGTTCGAATCCTGCCTCCGGCTTGGATGTATGTGATGTCCTTAGGTTAGTTAGGTTCAATTAGTTCTAACTTCTAGGCGACTGATGACCTCAGAAGTTAAGTCGCATAGTGCTCAGAGCCATTTTTTGTGTCTTTTGTTCGGCAGCCATCTATATTTCACCAAGAATTTGAAGTATTCAATTCTACCATCCAAAGTGCTTTACCTCAAAGTCTTTCATAAGAATGCTCGCTCTCCATGATAACAAAGTGGTTTCGAAAATAAAACTGTCTTCTTGCCGTTTTGTACACAGGAGTATTCCCTAAATGCTACCAAAGGCGGGGAACGGTCTCTGAAAGGGCAAGGAGCAAAACTGGTCACATGGACATAGGCACAAGTGCCTTTCGAGGAGGAGGTAAAAGATCTTCGAGAGTAATCTCACTATCAGCACCAGACAGGCGGCCTGCCAACAAGGGGAATGTGAGGCGAGTGTGGGGCACGTTCTCCACGACAACTCCCACTGTGTATATCACTTAACACGCGTCTAGGCCATACTATCTACGAACTTCATCCCTGATGACGGCAAGGTCCCACTTTCGAGGCCCTCTCCAGCACTGGGTTTTAATCCGCCTGGAAGATTCAAATCACTGCACACCTTACTGCAGACTGAAAATTCATTAAGGAACCGAAAGGTGTATTTGATACAGTTCTCCAGCCTTGTTGCATGCTATTTATCCTGTTCATGTCAGCTAAGCCGTGGCTTCCAACATCAGCGAATTTCTGTATGTACTCATATCCAGGCCTCCCCAAGCCATTCACCCATTTCAATGCGGTTCTCATCAACTACTCATGTCGTAAGACATATCCAGACATAGTCTCGACAAATCACTGTATTCTATAATGAAATTTTCTCCTTAATTCTTCACTTAGTATCTTCATTCCTTACACCGTCCCGTCAGTCCGAAAAGTTTCGAGACTGGATTAACCCTTACAATACCAACGTGTATCACATAACACGCGTTATCAAAAGGGGAAGGGAAGCTACTTTATGTCCCCTGAAAAAAATTGAAAAGGAAAATATTCGTTACTTGTTGTTGACTTATATTAACCACCAACTCTTTAAAGTGATGCTTGTGTGTAAGCACGGTACAAAACCCGAAAACATATTTTTGCTCTTAGGAATATCAACGCACCTTCAATAACATGGACTACCAACGGAATGACACTTTATGCTCACAGTAAAAATAAATAAATGAATAAATAAATAAATAATGCTAATTCCATTAATTTTATTGACTTCTACTCACAACATGCTTTTTAAAGCCATGTTGATAAATAAGCAAAATCCTGAATCTGAAAATATTGAATATGAAATTCATTGGGGACAGTGAAATCTACTGCTGAGAATTAATTTTTGTGTTAGTTTTCTTCTGAAAAAATTTAAACTATTTATGCTCTCTGATAGAAGAATTCATTAAATGCAATAAATATTCGTTTCAAACTTTTAAAATATAAAGCATCTGACTAGATTAAAATATTGTCAAAAGGTGAGCACAAAGTATTCCTTGGTATTGCGAGGCTTAATAAAAATAATAGAGAAAAGTTAAGATAGTGACTTCAATGCTTCAGGTGATCTACATAGTCTTCCAACACTTGAGTACAACACACACAACGTGCATACAACGATGTGAAACCGTCAGAAAAGTCATTACTTGGAGATGTTGCTCAAATAGCGCGTCACCATCGTTTGAATGTCGGTTATGTCATCTAAATGTTGACCCTTCACGTGGATTTCTACACTTTGTCATTCTGAAATAGGTTCGTATTGATAACACCAAGTCACTTCAACCGTGATGACTTTTTCCTCAAAAGAATTGTCCGCATTTTGCACTTTAATCAAGTCGTGGCAGGCGTTCATGCCTCGTTGTTTTGTGTTAGGAGCGGATATGTGCAGGAAGAACTTTGCGCTCATTTTTCTCTTCTTCAGAATATTCTGGAGAATGTCTGGAACGTCTGCTTTAGATTACTCCATTGTTATTTGTGACACAACAACGATGACACGTTATGGCGCACGTCCACTACGTAACACTACCTGCTCACAAGTGACTGCTCGAATCATCAGTTGTTTACAGTTGTTCAAGTTGCCGCCGTAGCTTCTACGCTGACGTCTCTTATATGCCAGGAATGAAATCATTCTTGCAACTTTTTGGACGGATGGTGTATAGTTCCATCTTCTACAACAATCTCCTACAACACCGCATTTCAAATGTTATCTAATCCTTTTATTTATGTCTCTTTCACGTTTCAGTCCGATATAGTAGCTGATTAGGACCGTTTTTCATTTTGGTAGCTCTCTCTCTCTCTCTCTCTCTCTCTCTATTTTCCATAGATAGCGGTTCTACATAGTGAAGACATTGCTACTAACCTGGTTGGTTGGTTTGTGGGATTAAAGGGACCAGACTGCTACGGTCATCGGTCCCTGCTACTAACCTGTATTACAACTTCCATCTTTATCTAATCCTCTTTTAATACTGCATCTCCTATAACAGGGAAACTAATTCAATAGAAAACAAATTCTTAAGGTGTTTAAAATATATGTGGATGTAAATAAAAGCGGAAACTGCAGAGTACAAACAACTTTTTTATTGATTCGACTGACTATTTTTTCATTCTTCAAGTAGAAAGTTCTCGAAACACGGACTCGCTTTGTTTCTATTAAGAAAGAATATACTTGTAAAATTTATAGCATATCTCCTAGCCTGATCATTACGACTCTAGATCTGTTACGTGTAGTCACTTTTAAGACACCAAGTCTACAATATCTGTAAAGTTACGTGGTTGAAATGGACTGTAGTGTTATTTGATTGTAATGTGGGTTGTGTTTCTCAATACAGCTGATAATACTCTTTGGATACCGTGAAAATGAGGAAACATCTTTTCACCATGACGTCGCAGAAGACATATTGGTTTGAGACATTAAATGTCCAACTAAGGTTTTGCTCCTCCTCTCTACGTCTTTTTTCACAGCACCTGCGAATTCCGAAATATAAGTAAGAAGACTGAGAGCTAAAGAATCCCATAAAAATTGTCTCACCAAAACAATCATGGACAACCCTTTTCCCCACCACCGAAATTCCGAGCAACAAGCTCGCTTTAGGAAAACAACCGAGAAGCTTTTAATTTTGTGTGTCTGAGAATGAAGAGGGTAACTGAAGATTAAAGTTTAGTCTCATGTATTAAATTTAGATCTGAACTTCCTTTCGTTATTAGATATATCATTTAACAACGGCTGTCAGCCAAGATAATGTGTCTCGTGTAACACTGTGAGAGATTTTTTTTCTAATAAGGAACGATTATTTCTAATGCACAGTAAGATAAAATTCATTCGTTTTCACCGATTTCGATGCTTACTAACAGTTGGCTTCAGGTGAAAAACTGATCTGGCCGCATATTCATCACCTCGCAGGATGTAGACTTTGTTGTTACAACACTTTCTCACCTAAAGACGGCGATCGAAACACGCAACAGCTAACTACTACTGTATTATTTCGTCTGAGGAACTTCTCAGAGAAGACAGTGTCATTTTCACACCAGAGTTACTTTAGTTGTGCCATGTCATCGCTGGTCAAATAAACTTAGAAGGTTTTTCAAATTGAAGACAATTTTCGAATAGTACAGTACGCTGGCATACATTTTGAGAAAGGCGTTTCGTAAGTTACTGTCAGTGCTTGTTCTACAATGATTGCATACCCTGGAGAGAGCTGAAGAGCTGAAATACTTATGAAGTCACTTCTAACGGTGTACCACACAAAGACAATACCTGCCCCTCCAGCACAGTATATCTCCCTTACGGAAAGAAACTCATCCACCTGGAGAACGCATGATTTCCATAATATGATTTCAAAGCTATTCATTATATCTGAACTGATGTTAACTCCAGTTCTCTCTGACGTCCATTACATTAACCGAAGATTAATCCAGACCTTTCTCAGTTCCGGCGAAGCATTAATGAAGTATTATTCTCCTTTTTACTCTGAATGTAGCTTCTTCCTTCTGCAGTCAGCAACAGAGGGAATACGGGCAACAGAGGGCAATTGAAGAGGCGTGGAAAGAGGGAGTGTGGCACAGGTTGAGCCAGACTTCTGAAATTTTAACAGAAAATCTCGTTGTGGCCGACGCGTAAAAAGACTTGAGAGCACTTAACCAAGGCAGCTGCTTGCTGAGGGTTCGTATTCAAAGCCACACCGGCCTTAAGTTGAGACTCGTATTGTGCTAGTGCTGCTGAATTTTGTGCTACTGGGTACTTTGCCACTGGTGTGCTACTCGAAATAATAACTTTACCCAACTATTCATCTACCATTTATTATGTGTATTTCGCGTAGCTCTTCACATTTATTCATTTGAATATTCTTCTTGTGGCGTCTCCGTAGTTCTCTTTCTGAATTGAACCTCAGTCTTCAAAATTAACATTTTATTCACTTTTGTAGCGGAACTGATCGTTAGGGAGATAGGGTGCTAAACTGAGCAGTGCGTATTCGTTTTAAGATAATCTTTATATCATAAATAGAGATAAAATTTCCAGAAGTCTGTCAAGCCACTTCCAATTGTTCCACAATATAAACACCCTCTTAATTTAAAATTTAATCGCACTGCTATTGATAAAAAAAATTCAGAACTCACCCATCACTTATAACATTAGACGAGACACAGTTCCAACATTTTCAGTACTGTTAAATCAACACATGGGTTAGCCCACTGGGCCAGATGCTGGTCAAGCTCCTACTTCAGTTACTACTGAGTAGCACATAAGATGCCTCTTGCAATTCTCAAGTAAAAATTCAGTTGACTGGAACTCAATACAAGATTTAACCCTGTAGCACAAGCGTTGGTCTAATGCCAGCTTGAGTCACTATCTAAGACGTAGCTGAGGTGCATACCAAAATTCTGAAGTAAAGTGACAGTAACTAGACTCACTACAAGATTTAATCCAAAGGTGCAAATGTACATAGGCAGGAAAGGGGAAAAAATTGTTGGACGACAATGTGCAGGATGTCGAACAACTAATTAAAATGTACAAAGGAAGGGGAGGCAGTTCATGTTAATTGCTGTCGGTGGCCAATCTTGGAAGAAAAGACGTCTGTTCTGCTCAAGGTCTCGATCAAAAGAGAGAGAAGCCGCTGTATTCTGCACTGCAGATTCCTCCAGAGTCCACACACGTGCCCAGTATCCTATGCATGCTATTGGCTAAAACCGATGGCGTGAATTCGCTAGCAGTTTCAGCAGAGGGCTTAAGGCGTCTCTTGTCAGCAGCTTTAACTAGAAAGAACTGCCTCGGTTCTGAAAGGTAGGCAACTTGTGTGACGTACGCACAGCCGAAGCTGCTGTGGAAGAAAACTACCCAAGATTTGGCTGGGCCTTTGAAATAAATTTTTTAAACTAATCCCCTAAAATATCCTTAGACTGTTTGTCACCCTGTACACAAACGCTGGTCGAACTCCAGCTTTAGTTATTATTTGAACAACATCTCAGCCTAATATTACTAACAGTCCGCCCTTCTGGCCCCTAACGGTTACTCAGGCGCTTCTAGAAAATACAACCGCCCCCCCAATAAGTCACAAATGTGGTCAATCACTATCAAGAAACAAGGAGAAGGAGGTGGGGGGGGGGGGTGAGTATGTGCTCAGGTTTCAAATACAACAGCTCTTCTCAGCCCCGGTAGTAAGGTTTTTCATTTCACAACCCCTACTCCCATCCCTGTGAAAATTACCGAACTATCATTTAACTAAGTCACTGCTGCAAAATACTAACGCGAATTCTTTACAGACGAATGGAAAAACTAGTAGAATCCGACCTCGGGGAAGATCAGTTTGGATTCCGTCAAAATATTGGGACACGTAAGGCAATACTGACCCTACGACGTTTCTTAGAAACTAGATTAAAGTAAGGCAAACCTACGTTTCTAGCATTTGTAGACTTACTGAAAGCTTTTGACAATGTTGAATGGAATACTCTCTTTCAAACTCTGAAGGTGACAGGGGTAAAATACAGGGAGCGAAAGGCTATTTACGATTTGTACAGAAACCAGATGGCAGTTATAAGAGTCTAGGGGCATGAAAGGGAAGCAGTGGCTGGGAAGGGAGTGAGACAGGGTTGTAGCCTCTCCCCGATGTTGTTTAATTTGTATATTGAGCAAGCAGTGAAGGAAACAGAAGAAAAATTCGGAGTAGGAATTAAAATCCATGGAGAAGAAAGAAAAACTTTGAGGTTCGCCGATGACATTGTAATTGTGTCAGAGACAGCAAAGGACTTGGAAGAGCAGTTGAACGGAACGGATAGTGTCTTGAAGGGAGGATATAAGTTGAATATCAAGAAAAGCAAAACGAGGATAATGGAATGTAGTCGAATTAAGTCGGGTGATGCTGAAGTAATTAAATTAGGGAATGAGACACTTACAGTAGTAAAAGAGTTTTGCTATTTGGGGAGCAAAATAAATGATGTTGGTCGAAGTAGAGAGGATATAAAATGTCGACTGGCAATGGCAAGGAAAGCGTTTCTGAAGAAGAGAAATTTGTTAACATCGAGTATAGATTTAAGTGTCAGGAAGTCGCTTCTGAAAGTATTTGTATGGAGTGTAGCCATGTATGGAAGTGAAACATTGACGCTAAATAGTTTGGACAAGAAGAGAATAGAAGCTTTCGAAATGTTGTGCTACAGAAGAATGCTGAAGATTAGATGGGTAGATCACATAACTAATGAGGAGGTATTGAATAGGATTGGGGAGAAGAGAAATTTGTGGCACAACTTGACTAGAAGAAGGGATCGGTTGGTAGGAGATGTTCTGAGGCATCAAGGGATCACCAATTTAGTATTGGAGCGCAGCGTGGAGCGTAAAAATCGTAGAGGGAGACCAAGAGATGAATACACCAAGCAGATTCAGAAGGATTCAGGTTGCAGTAGGTACTGGGACATGAAGAAGCTTGCACACGAATGAGTAGCATGGAGAGCTGCATCAAACCAGTTTCAGGACTGAAGACCACAACAACAACAACTCCTGTCCACCTTACCACGCATATTTTTATCCATTGCCTTCCATGTGATGCTCTTTCTTCGTTTACATCCAAGCTTTTAACACGAAAAGGTGTCCCCTACTCTGTCTGGTAACCGTATTTAAAGACGAGGGGCACAAAATACTGAGGAAACACAATCTGTCTACCCCCCTCCCTTACCCGGCCATCTCTTATCGAACAATTTAAGACATTTTCTCTTATAACATATGTCCCAACTACTTCACCCGTCTGTATCTATTCCTTCAGCTGACTAAGAGAAGAATCAGCATCCTGTTGCTCCCCACACATCCAGGAACAGCAGCGGCCACTCAATCAATATGGTATCAACATGCCCTTCTGGCAAAGTGGCACTCAGGGTGCATTCCAAAATTTCCAACTAAAGCGGCAATTAACTAGAACCAGTTCCATATTTTATTGAAAAGCATAACACTCTTCTATAACCTCCATCACTTATTATTTGAATAGCAAGTAGGGCGCGTATTACAATTCTCAAGTAAAAATTCAATTGGATATAACTCAGTAAGAGATTTTACCCAATAGCACAAAGGATGGTCGAATGTCAGCTTCAGTATCTATTTAAGCGCCTCTTAAAATCTGTAGCAACATTCTCAATCAAAGTACCATTAACGAGAGCTGGTCCAAGATTTAATTCAAAAGTACAAACGCTGTCAAGCTCCAGCCTCCGTTCACGACACTTCAGTGTCGTGCCATTAACATTTGGCACTTAATGTCCTTAAAGATTGCTGCTACGTTTGGAGAATAAGTTGCACATGGTTAAGCATACCCGAAGGACATGGTTACGAGGTACATACGGTTATGCGTGCCCGAAGGACATGGTTAGGAGTTACACGGGTGAGTAGGAAAGTAGGTAAACAACATATGCTCAGCTTCCAAATACAACAAACAGCTACTGTTCACAGCTCCCACTGATCCTCGAGCTCCAAACAACAGCGCCTGCACGTAGACCTGAGCCTGTCAGTGGTTGCTTGCCTGCACACAAGACATAACGTACGTGAATAACCAACCACGACTACAAGACTTCCTCCCCACTTACCACTACCCAGAAAACCATCTTCTCCAGACATAGCCACAGGCTATCAGCACACATATCTAACAAAACCGTTGGAGATGTCAATGATTAACCACCGGACGAAACAACAGGAGACGTCGGTGGCCACACAGTCCACAGGATCAACGTTCAAAACTGTTCTGATCAAAAAGATTCACAAATCCATTCCTCTATTATGCTACCTCAATCAAATCGTTGCCGAACTCCAAGAGAACAATTCTCGGCCGCCCTAGCCGATGTTGTCAACAAGTTCTCAGTGCCCGCTGAGCTGCTTGTGACCTTCGACCTCGCATGAGTTGTTTACCCGTTCACTTCTGCACACTAAGAGAGCCATACTATCGCACCGACGTGGCGCAGCCCCTACTCTCGCTACGACGGCCCAGGCTTTGGCTCCAGGTGTGAGCTCTTCTTACGTAGAAGGTGGCAGCGAGATATTCAAATCATTGTGTTCGTGGCGACAGCTAGAACCATAACAATTTTTGTGAGGATTTCTTTTCTAAAAAAACAGCGTTTTGTACAATTTCTGTCAGTCAATACCGATTTTAGTTCAGACCCTTCAAAAGGAGGAAAAGTGATTTAAAAACAAGCAAACCTACATTTGCGAATATTGCCAAGACCCATGGCTCTCAGGCTTTAGTTCCAACTACAGCTCTTTTTGCGTGCCAATGAGCGTCACACGCCATACGTGACATAGATTTTGGCTCCATAAACTTTACTTTCACTGTGATTCAAATAGAATCTGCTTCGAGTGTGTAAACAGACAAATCATAGTTGTTTTTCATTATTTCATTTTTTTATTCATTGAGCATGACTTTTCAGCAGTAACATCATATTAAAAAGTAGTAATTTCTGTAACGGTAAAATATTTCTAGACTATTATACCCAGAAATAGTACATTTCTATATTAATAAATTACTTACAGCTGCAAAATACGATTACTAGGAACTGGAAGGAAATCATTTACAGCTTAGTGATGATTCACTCACCTGGACAGCCCCACGTGTTAGCACGCCGCTTCTGGGATTCGGATCAAACCAGCCTGGCGGATTAACGAAAAGGGCTTGTGTGCCGAGCGGTCTAGTCGTGCGTTTTTAGGCGGTTTACCACATCCAGCTAGGTGAATACGCTGCCGGTATCCACATGACATATTAGTTACACGATTCACAAACTTTTACTCAGTGTTCGCACGCTTTTACTTGGGGGGGGGGGGGGGGGGTCTAAGCACTATGGGACTTAACATCTGAGATCATCAGTCCCCTACACTTAGAACTACTTAAACCTAACTAACCTAAGGACATCACACATATCCATGCCCGAGGCAGGATTCAAACCTGCGACCGTAGCAGGAGCCCGGTTCAGGACTGAAGCGCCTAGAACCGCTCGGCCACAGCGACCGGCGCTTTTACTTGGGTTATACTACATGCAGACAGTTGGGTTATCCAAATTCGATAACGGGGAGTAAAGGGGTGGCAACAAGAAGGGAATATGGCCACCCTATAACATCAAAAAAGCCATATCCGATAATAGCGAAGCCACTCTGTGCAGGCACTGAAAAAAGAAAAAAGGAAAAGAAAAGAACTTAGTCGTGATTAGAGGAACTGACCAGAGTGGATCACTTATTATTGGGTCCCAGAGTCAAGGAGCGAAAATGCCATTCCCGGTATAAAACAAATCTTTGCTCATACAGTGTGAGTGAGTGGAATGCTCGTTATTTTCCCTGAATTCTTAATCTAACGAATATTTCACTTAGGTCTCTGTGCTCAACGATAACACCCTCATGTTGAGGGCATGCTGTTATGTACCAGGTTATTTTATTATCAGTGGGTCTCATAATCATAGAAAAGCAGTAGGCGAAGCTTAGAGTGAAGACTACGATTGATGTATGTTTATTTGCACTAATGACTGACAAAAATCATAATAAATTCTCTGAAAGTAATATCTTAAACATGGCTGAAACTTTAGCAAATGTGTGACAGTAAACTTGGAGAGATTGAAAAATTCAGACAAAAACGTGCAAATGGAAGTTCATTGGAACGTTAGGTTTCGACAGTTTTAAAATTGTCTTCATCGGAAGATGCAGTGGACCCAGTTACATCAGATTATCTGCACACCTGCAATATTAAGGTGCTGCAATTCCAATTCACAGTTTGTGGTTATTTGTGTCCTTACGATGGATGTCGAACATGACAGTGTTCTTAATCGTCATCTCATGTAACAAGATCCACCACATCTCGTGAAGATGACAATTTCAAAATAATGAATGTTATGTTTGTTGATTCGAACATGTCTAAAAGAATAGATAAAAGGGGCAACAGCATCTTTAGTGTGTGAATAAGTTGAGAATTTGTGCCTGACGGGATGCAGTTTATGCAGATGCGATGCTAAAATGTCCGAATTGTGGTGGTCAGCGCATCTCCCTAGTTACCAGAGGACTCAGATCCGAATCCCAGTACGGAAGAAATTATCAACTTTCTCCATCTATTTAAATCAGTGTCCACTAGCAACTGATATCATTAATACCCTTCTGTCTTAAATTTAAACTAGGTCAACCGTTCCAATAAACCTTTATTTGCAACTGTTTGGTTGATTTTTTCAATCTCCGGACGGCCGCGATGGCCGGGCGGTTCTAGGCGCTTTAGTCCGGAAGCCCGCGACTGCTACGGTCGCAGGTTCGAATCCTACCTCGGGCATGGATGTGTGTGATGTCCTTAGGTTAGTTAGGTTTAAGTAGTTCTAAGTTCTAGAGGACTGATGACCTCAGATGTTAAGTCCCATAGTGTTCAGAGCCATTTGAACCTTTTTTTTTTTCAATCTCTACAAGTTATCTTAAAATCAAATCAAATTATAAAATAACGTTAACACTCTGAGGAGATACCAGAACGTGTGGAAACTCTATGGAGTAAGGGTAACATCTGCTCATATGACAACTCACAAAATCAAAGTTAATTACACAATAAGACCCCACAGATTGTAACCAAATTAGGAAACATTCGTTGCATGGCGAAATAAGCAGTTAGGAGGCTGCTCTGAATATGGATCATGCTCCCGAAATTCGGACACTTACATTAACCCAAACTCAGCAAAGTGTGTGCTCATCAGCTGGGAGGTGAGTGATTCTCACGGCAGGTGTTTGTCAAATGACAATAAAACACAGATCCCAATCCACAACTCTCTAATTTCAGAAAAATTCTGTTTGGGATGGATGACTCGATGCTGTTGCCGATGTAATGGACGAAAATATCACCTACATCATGAAAAACTGGGGGCACGCAGCAGAATTTCATACTCTTGGTGTACAAAATGTATCTCATGAAATAAGAGATTGGTGCTGGGATAGAGCCGCATACCGTCGATTGGTCGGATTCTCTGCACCAAGCAGAGTGACGGGGCAACTCAATCCGATTGGCCCCACCAAATTTTAGAGCGTAAGCAACAGACATTCCGTTACTGGTTGAGCAATGTCGTAATGTCTCAACAGGATAGGCAAAACTGTCGTGCTCAATTACTCCAGAGGATAGCAGTGGTGGCACAGCACATTCCGCTCAGGGCTAGGAGAGAAGCTCTTTATGACGGCAAAAGCACGAAACAGACCAAAGAATTACTTATCCGAAAACTGCCCAGCATCCTTGGAACTTCCGTCGTTCCTAATGAGAACACCACACAAGGAGAGCATCTTGCCAGTGAGACAAATAAAAAGCTTTCCTCCTAGGAAATGTACCCAGTTAAGTCTGAGTAAAATGAACCACGAAGTGGTGACCAAAACGAATCGATGTAGCGATATGTGATAGTTCTGTCACATCACAATTTTCACTCTGAATGATGACGCTTAGAACCTGTTAGTATCTATGAGGTAATCAAAGACTTGAATCAATTTGGCAGCAACAAATATGGGTGTTCTCTTCATCAGCCTCCATTACAAGGAATTTGAAGAGGTCATGCGTGCAATCCTCACCAGGCTGTTTCAATTCAAGTGCCCACCCGTAGGCAACGTGTTTCCCGTGGGCACAATTGGACAGTGGGTGACAAACAGCTGACAGACGGCAATCTTGCAGCCTGTTCGTAGCGTATGTGATCTAACTGTGATATGCTGCAGTCTGTTGCTGAACTGACACTTTCCATGTACCAATCATAATTTGATTTATAATCATTACTAGATGAACTCAATTCCCAGTCGCTTCGAAAGAAAAAGGTTTTGAATGTAATTTTGCCTGTTGCTGAGTTGAGTGTACAATGAACCAAGCCACATGTGCCAGGCCACAACAAAATGTTACGGACGGTCCCCATGGGACCAGCCAGTCTGCCGTTTCAGAGGACCGCACAAGCCACAGCGACCACTAGAGACAGGTACGGAATCCCAACTACAACACTGTCGGGGCTGGAAATTTCAAGGTGCCTTCCTGCTGCTTTCGCTTCATGATTAGCACAATGTGAGTTTGGGACTGCATTTACGTATACAGCTATAGACGTGTGATGAAAACCTGCCCTCGTGGAGAATCGCAATTTTTGCAGGAAGTGAGAGTCTGGCAAAACAAACTTAAAATGAACCAATCTATGGACACCATTCATTGAATGCTGGTTCCTGTTTTGATTAGATCACAGGTAGAATTCTTCCCACATGGCGGTCAGGCTACCAGAATATGGGATGATATAGTGCTGAAACTTGTTACGCAAATAAAATAACAGGTGGAAATTTAGACGGATGAAAGTGTTTCGATTTGAAATCTTATACTGAACAGCCGAGGTCACGCAACCATCTGTATAAAGATGGACTTACAGGGACTCAAAGGAACCCTGTTTTGTACCGGAAGTTGCGTTACGGGATGTTATGCGAGAGGCATACCGTGATAGATAAATGTCTTGGCTTGCTGTAAGAAATAGTTCGCCAGCTTTGTGAACAGAATTCCTTTCTCTTCGAAGAGGACATGGCTGACTCGCTATCGTCAATTTACGCGATGTGGATGATGTCTGGCCTAAAATGTTGTAAGCGGCCTCCTCACTGAATAACCTAAACAAATAGCAGAGTAGGGGAATGGGAGACGCCAGTTTTCGAGAAGTGTGCAATTGGAGGTTACCTCATTGTCTGAAATGGCTGAAGATTGGTAGAATAATTCAATACTGTTTAAGAACTGCAAGCCTGGATGTGTAACGACTAGTTAGTGACGTACAATTTTCACATGGAGGGGAATTGTTGACTCCGTAACGAATGTATCATTGGCCAGCAATTTATAACGCCATTATCACTGGCGCACGAGAACTGTGCAGATTTCCAGAATGGAGAAGAAACTTACTTCTCGATACACAAAGGAAGCTTGTTTAAAGTACAGTAGATAAGCAGACTTTGGCTTGGAATTCAATGAACCGGACTTCTGGTCAAGTCACAGAAGAGAACACTTGACTTAGATACTGCGTCTGGCTGGGTGAGGCAGAGTTGATATGTGACAATTTACTGTACCGTCTGCGCATCACGTATGTAAGAGACGAACATGGAGCGTTTGCTGCTTAGTCCAACGGGGTGCGCGAATTAAGCTGCGTGTGTAGGTATAATGTTAGGATTGGCCTCCCTTCTGAGTGCAATACTTTCGCTAGTAGCTGACGACTCATTACGACTGTATCAGAAATGCTGGTTGCATCTGTAGGTCTTTCACTCCTCTGGCAAATTCAGGCAGTCATAGCATGACCACTGAGAAATTCTTTCCTGTAATTAACATATAAACTACTGCGATTTTTGAACATAATATGGTGACAAACAGAAATAGTTAGTCCAATAAGATATTTTTTTCGGCTTGGCACATGGATGACATCATCTTGTTATACAAGAGTTCCTTTCAGGATTGCAAGAATTTTCTGGGAGAGTTGAGTAAATTGCATGATAATATGCAACGCACCATGGAGGAGAGTGTTGACAGAATTCTTCCCTTTTTGGATTTGACCATGAGGATTGAAGGTAATACAGTCCGCTATGGTATTTACAGGAAGCCAACTACTTCGAACCTGGTAATTCGTAGCTCCTTTAACCACGGCAGTACAAGAATGTAGCCCACAGGACATTGCTTTGCAGGTTACACAGTGTCCATCCGTCACTTGGAGCTCATGACCGGAGATTTAAATTATCCGGTTTACAGCGTATTCTAATGGCTACGACGCAGACTCTGTCCACAGTATTAACAGAAATGTGTTGCGGAAAATTAATATAGGGCGTTATGATGTGGGCACCTCTGCACCGCTAAGTACATCAGTTACCCTCGTCCCAACACTTAACGGAGCTATAGTGATGGCAAATACGAGGGTTGGAACTTAAATAGTGGCAACTATTTATTCACAGCCGATACAAAAGAGTTACATGTTTGCACCTGTTACTGTCCTTCAAAGTAGTCACCGAAGATGAAGGAAACACTTCGTGGCATTCGCTTCAGAACTGTTCCAGAGATTCTACAGGCAGTAGACTGCTCCATTCGCACTATCAACAGAATAGGCTCTACTAACGGTGTACCACGCCTTCCACATCGCTGGCAACGGGTTCTACACAACGCTGTGACTAGTTTGAAGGACAGTAACAGGTGCAAATATGTAACTCTTTTGTATCGGCTGTGAATAAATAGTTGCCACTATTATACACTCCTGGAAATTGAAATAAGAACACCGTGAATTCATTGTCCCAGGAAGGGGAAACTTTATTGACACATTCCTGGGGTCAGATACATCACATGATCACACTGACAGAACCACAGGCACATAGACACAGGCAACAGAGCATGCCCAATGTCGGCACTAGTACAGTGTATATCCACCTTTCGCAGCAATGCAGGCTGCTATTCTCCCATGGAGACGATCGTAGAGATGCTGGATGTAGTCCTGTGGAACGGCTTGCCATGCCATTTCCACCTGGCGCCTCAGTTGGACCAGCGTTCGTGCTGGACGTGCAGACCGCGTGAGACGACGCTTCATCCAGTCCCAAACATGCTCAATGGGGGACAGATCCGGAGATCTTGCTGGCCAGGGTAGTTGACTTACACCTTCTAGAGCACGTTGGGTGGCACGGGATACATGCGGACGTGCATTGTCCTGTTGGAACAGCAAGTTCCCTTGCCCGTCTAGGAATGGTAGAACGATGGGTTCGATGACGGTTTGGATGTACCGTGCACTATTCAGTGTCGCCTCGACGATCACCAGTGGTGTACGGCCAGTGTAGGAGATCGCTCCGCACACCATGATGCCGGGTGTTGGCCCTGTGTGCCTCGGTCGTATGCAGTCCTGATTGTGGCGCTCACCAGCACGGCGCCAAACACGCATACGACCATCATTGGCACCAAGGCAGAAGCGACTCTCATTGCTGAAGATGACACGTCTCCATTCGTCCCTCCATTCACGCCTGTCGCGACACCACTGGAGGCGGGCTGCACGATGTTGGGGCGTGAGCGGAAGACGGCCTAACGGTGTGCGGGACCGTAGCCCAGCTTCATGGAGACGGTTGCGAATGGTCCTCGCCGATACCCCAGGAGCAACAGTGTCCCTAATTTGCTGGGAAGTGGCGGTGCGGTTCCCTACGGCACTGCGTAGGATCCTACGGTCTTGGCGTGCATCCGTGCGTCGCTGCGGTCCGGTCCCAGGTCGACGGGCACGTGCACCTTCCGCCGACCACTGGCGACAACATCGATGTACTGTGGAGACCTCACGCCTTACGTGTTGAGCAATTCGGCGGTACGTCCACCCGGCCTCCCGCATGCCCACTATACGCCCTCGCTCAAAGTCCGTCAACTGCACATACGGTTCACGTCCACGCTGTCGCGACATGCTACCAGTGTTAAAGACTGCGATGGAGCTCCGTATGCCACGGCAAACTGGCTGACACTGACGGCGGCGGTGCACAAATGCTGCGCAGCTAGCGCCATTCGACGGCCAACACCGCGGTTCCTGGTGTGTCCGCTGTGCCGTGCGTGTGATCATTGCTTGTACAGCCCTCTCGCAGTGTCCGGAGCAAGTATGGTGGGTCTGACACACCGGTGTCAGTGTGTTCTTTTTTCCATTTCCAGGAGTGTAGTTCCAACCCTCGTGTAACAGGATACCTTATTATGGCAATATTTCTAGTTAGGTTGGTAAGCACCTGGTCTCTAACAACAATGGCGTAAAATTTAGACAAAGGGTGGGGAGAAGTCGGGATAAATTTAAGCCGTCAGGTGTGGACTGCATCACGTGTGAGGATTGTCATTCCTCGCTTATGAGGTCCGTTTTGAAGAACATACTAACAACTCGGGCTCAAGATCAGCTTTAAGTGCCTATTTACATGTAACAGGCCATTCGATAACAATCCTCCACAGATATTTACAGGTGCTGCATAATGAATGTAACGGTATTACACTTAACATTTTAGAAGAGGATGAAATTTATTGGTCACTAAAAAAGTTCTCCGATAATACACTTAACGCTCAAATCGAATTGCGCCACGAAAGTCTCCTATTCAATTTCGATTGTCTACTCGTATATAGGTAATAGTTAGTCCACCTAACCGCTGCATCCTTGCAGGACGCTGTTATTCTTTGCTGTGACTTTTGTTTTCGTAAGTCTTGGTTTTATTTAGTTTTAATCTCAGTAACGTAATTGGCTTAAAAAAATTCTTTATGTGCCTTCCAGTATTACAGATACGCTCTACGCGTGCTGGCTCTATAAAATAGTGCAATTTAGCATTCAAAAAGTTCATGTTATCAGCTGCATCTTCTCAGACGTGTATTAACTCTTATTTTATTATTTTTAACTGTTTTTAGCTAAAAATATTTTTTTTTAAATAGAAATTCCTAGTGACCACGTAATATGTAAAGGCAGCCCCCACATATTGCATCAGTTTGGTCTGAGCATCGCGCTAGCGCCATCTCGCACGCGTGGCTCGTATTACCTGTCTACGCTGGTGCCATGGGCATGCCTGTGATGTCTGCGGGATGGCCAAGACATTCAAGGCTCTATTGTACTTCTCTGTCGAAGTGAAGATAGAATAACGTCTCGTTTTTAGTTAGTCCCCGTAAATACACGTGAATAGACAATAAAATAGATTTATCCGGCTTCCCCTCACTTATATGTAATCCCAGTCAGTTGGATCATAGACAACCGCTTTTAGCGCGGTATTGGTTTCATCTTGTCATCCAGCTCACCCCCACTCTGTGATAGCTTGGCCTCACCCTCGACCGACACCTCACCTGGACCCCTCACCTCCAGACCATCCAGCAGAAAGCCCATTCCCGCCTCCGCTTCCTGAAACTCCTGTCTGGCCAGACATGGGAATTGCACCCTTCTACCATCTTCCACATCTACGAATCCCTCATCTGTCCTATCCTCTGTTATGCCAGCCATGCCTGCATCTCCACCCCTACTCGCTTTTACGAGGCCCTCCAAATCCTCGAACGCCATGTGCTTTGCCTTGCCTTCTGCACCCGCCTTCCTTCCCCCACACAGCTCCTGTACGAGCTGATCCCCTTCCCCCACCTCCTCCTGTTCCTCCAACATCTCTGCATCCTTTACATTGTCCGCAGGCTTGGTCCCCCCCCCCCCCCCTCTGGTTTCCTCCTTCCTCTCCACCCCCCGCCTGTTGCCGCGCCTCTATCGCTGTATCCCTCCCTCTCTCCACCTCCACACCCTCCATCTCCTTCATCAGGGCAATTTCCAGCACCTCCACCTCCCAGATGATGAACTTTGCCATGACATCTACCCTTCCTTCCAAGTATAACCTGGCCTTGTTCCCCCCACCCTCCCAGGGCCCCTTTTTTTCCTCTCCCCTCCTGCTCCCAGAGCGTATTCCCTCCCCACCCTGAGACCCTGCACTCCATACTTGCCTCTTTCCTTCCCACAGCCCTCCCTACCTGGCCCTCTTCAGCGCGCCCCCAACCCATCTCCACCCTCCCTTCCCCTCCCTCCCTCCCTCTCTTCTTCCAGTCTCCCTCATCTCCTTGTGCCTGGCAGATCCTCTGTTTTGATCATCATCAGTGTGCCACGTCAGTGTTGTGTTTAGTGCTGTTTCTCCTGTGCGTCATGTGAATTTAATTGTGTACTGCCTTGAGGTTCGCTGTCAGTGTTTGTTACGTGCTACGCCATCCGTCGATACTTTTTATGCTCCGGTCATACTGTGCCTTGTGTTCTTTTAACTGTCACAGTGTGTGGCTTCTTGTGTGCACTACTTTTTTACAGTTTTTTACCTCCTTTTTTTGCCTACTGCCTTCCATAATGTTCCCCCTTTTTTATATCTATGTTCACCATTTTATATATATATTTTTCAATGTCTTCTATTGTTTGTTCTATGTCTTTCGGCTGAAGAGCAGTGCATATGCTGCTGCCAGCCCGCCCCGATGGGGAATTGAAATACAATAAAGAAAAAAAAAAATCATCTTGTCGACAGTTACCTGGTGTCGCTCCAACAAGTTGGCCCTTAATGCCGCCAAAACTACAGCAGTGTACTTCACAAAACGGCGCCCTATACTCCACCACAACATCTCAATCGGGGACGTACAGGTCCCGTGGACCCAAGCTACTAAGTATCTGGTTGGATAAGAAAATTTTATGCCAAGGCCACACACCATACATCACCCATAAGGGGTTAAAGTTGACATAGGCCTTGTACCAGCTCTTTTCCAGCCGAGAGCTGAATTTAGATACCAAGCTCCGGCTATATCACTCCGTTGTCCTACCCTCACTCACATATGGTTTTTCTGCGTGGGCCACGATTAGTAAGTCCCGGATGCTGACGCTCCAGCGCCTATAGAATAAAGTTCTCAGGTGGAGTCTTCACGCTCCTCGGCTCACCAGGATTGTCACTCTGCATGAGGAGACAAATACCGCCCTTCTCAAGACCACCATTCGCCGTAAGGCTCGCCAACTATACAGTAAAGTGGACGCCCTCCGTGAGACGGTCGCTGGACTCCATCGGCACCACAATTCCACGGCGCTGGCACTGACACCCCGTTCCTCTCACCATCCTGGAGGACTCGGGTTCGGGCTATGACTGACGATAGGCCCAATACGACCACGTTTTCCTGTCCGTTTTCGTACAGTCACTAGCAGTGGCCTGTTCTCGTCCAGCCACTTTTTTCTTTGACCATAGAGTTGGCGCGTTACTGCACCCCTCCTCTGTACCTCCACCGTCGGAGTGTGGCACCGAACTTACAGTTCCACTGCCACAACTTCAACGTGCTATCCGTTGCTGCTATTCAGCCGTTGCTTTGAATCTCCTCTCACTTGTCCACGGAGACAGTTGGACCGGATCTGATCCGGTGACGCTGTGTATCAGTAAACTGCTATTAAAAAAATCTTGTCGATGAATGATGAGAATTTTCTCGTAGTATTTATTCTGCTGCGCCATGACCGTTTAAAAAGATATAGAAACTTGTGAGTACTCAGCTTCATTGATACAAGGTGTTTTATGGCATGACATCTATTTTTATAACTATTGTAATTCTTTAATGTTTCAATTTATAGTACAGATCACCTGTAGATGCATCACCACTGACTTTTTAATAAAATTATTTTAACAGGCAGTGCAGAAGATTTATTCACCATGAACTGGGCGACCCAACTCGGTCTAGGGTGGCCAGCTGGCTTGTACGAGCGGCGTTGAACATAATGCAACACATTTTTTTCTGTAAGGAGGTTCGTTTTATCGAAAATTTCAACAGACCATGGTATCCCTCACCCTTTTGACTAAAGAACGCTGATCTTCAACATAATCTCCGTTCAGTGCCACGACCTTACGGCATCTTACTGGCGAGATCCTGTATGACTTCATAGTACAGCTCTACTGGTCGACGTATGGGCCAACGCCTTCCCACATCAGTAACCGCCCAATCATCCACGTACTGCTTCCCAGGGAGGCGTCCTCCATTTGGCGAAACAGATGGGGAAGGTGCGAGATCCGGGCTACACTATTTTTAAGGCTGCGTATAGCGCTACCACCAATCGGAACTTCATGAGACTGTAGGGGCTCAAGCAGAAAATTGCACAATGTTGCGAAACAAACTACGCAGCTTTTGGTGCGAAACTGGCCGAGGAAAGAAATATTTAGCATTACTTATTGAACTTTCGTAAACATAAGAGCGCATGGAGTGGGATTGTCTGGTGGCTGGTCTACGCTGTTCTTGCCTGCGAGGGTGCTGGGTGGCGCCCGTGGCCCTGGTGCCAACGGGGCAGCTTTGGCACGGCCTGCTCTGTATAAATGTATTACTAACCCCACAAACACTTCGTGACTGCTGAATCGTAACACTGACCTCTGAAATCTGATCTGCTGACACATCAACTACACACAGCAATTTCAGCTCCTCAGGTGCAAGGACACCAAGGCCTGGGTGTAGAAAGCTCTGAACATAACATTTCCAAGCTAAAACACTGTCCAAGTGTCTCGCCAAACTCTACAGGCAGTAGCAAGCTAGTGTGCCACACTGAGGAAATTCAGACATTGGAACACATGTAGTCACTCATATGCCTACAGTTTGGTACATCAAGTCCACATGAATAAACAACCATCTGAATGTTTGAAGCAGAACAACTTCTACTGAATTTATTTAAATACAGCAAAATACGGAACTTCAGAATGCTAACAATACTAAGTGGTGTAGAAACAACCGAATAACGTGACATTTGATTGTAAAACAGTACAGGGGAAAAAGAAGACCCAATTCAGACGAAACTATTAGGCTGTAAATTCTGATGTGTGCTTACAGGATGAATGTCAGTCAGAAACGTATTTTAAAACTAAAGTTATTCACATCTATGTATCTACGTGCAACGTTCAGAAAAAAGTTGGTAACATACATTTACGAGGGCAGCCAATCCCAGTGCAAAGCAATAATGATGCATTTCAAAGTGAAAATAGGACGAAACCATACATGGGAAATACGAAATGATTTGACTCATATGTTAGCAGAATTTGTCGAGAAAAATAAAAAAAATATTTTTCAAGACAAAAACAAATAGTAAACGATACATTTCTGTATAGCTAATGTAGCTTACATTCATCTGACAGTGCTTATACTAGTCGATCATTGAACTTTGTCTATAATTTTCACGTTGACACTTCCCTCCGCAACCACACTGGCTGTTCATTGATGCCTGAGGTATGTGTGCTATGAATCAGTCCTTTCGTTTATTCGACTTGGTCCATATTTCCCGCTCTCCCCCTCCCCCTTAGTCGACTTGGTCCATAATTCCCCTCCCGCCCTTTGCCAGATTCAGTTCAGTACTTATTTGCTTAATCTAGCCACCTAATCTTTGACATGTTTTGTAGAACCAGTTTTAAAAAGGATCTATTGTCTTTATCGCTTATCATGAACTAACTGAGATTTTCCAAAAAATAATACATTATACAGGATATGACTGTCTTAAACGAATTTATGATTTCAGGAGGTAACAGACCAGTAAGAGGCATAAAGAGCTACATACAAATGTATAGAGAGGCGTACTCATCACGATAGAAATGAAAAACGTGGACCATGATCATTTATTTTCATAAAGAAAGAAGTATACCAGATGAAGCGAATAAAAATGTATAATAAGTAGATTTAAAAGAAAATTGTTGGAAATTGACAATGAAAACGTAGAGTTAAGGCAGTTAGGGACACCTACTGGATGGACAGAGAAAAAATAAAATATCAGGCGGGGGCTAAAATACTTTTGGTGAAATAAGTACCAAAACGTCTGAAAAGGGAAGTTTACAGTCAGAGTAAATTAAAATTTTGACCTACGGCTTGGAAACTGCCTTTTAGTTTGAGGTAGAATTAGTTTACAAACTAGAATGAAACGGAGGTGACGGAATCGTAAACTACCGAACAGATGAAAAAAAGAACAGGAAAGCTTTTGTTGATTTCCGAGACTAAGATAATATAGTATCTGATTGTGTCTCCATTTTACATTTCAGTCACTGGAAATATAAATAATATTTTAATTCACTTTATCCATTATATGACAAAAGTAACCTAACAACTTTGTGAAGAAGAATTTTTTCGTGAAGAAAACGTTTCTGTTACTACTTACTCCATAAATTACAGTTCTTTTTTTGGAATTAACACGAAACAATCTCACAGACGATGCCACACGCTTTAGTCTAAACATTTTTGTATTTGGTCGATAATATGTGTATCTATCAAAAGTAAATATGATTTGAGGATAGCTGTCATGCACTCGAGGGTTCGCATTTTTGTACTAGATCACAAATATTTGTATTTATCAGATGTAAAGATTATCTAAATAAGTTGTCATGTACTTAAGAAACGCTCTTCTGTATTAGGTCAACTATATGTGTGTTTATCAGAAAGGACGTTTGCTTGACAAGCTATGTGTTTAATATTTCACCATATACCGGTGCACAATATCGAAGAATTAATAAACTTAATAAGTCTACAGTCACAGACTTGATATAATTTCGTAACAGCAAAATAAAACTCTTGTTTTTTTTGGAACTCTCTTGATAATACAGCAGTCACAAAGCTGTAGAGTTACATGTGGAAAAATATAGGCGTTTCAGAAAGAATATATGCGCGAGGGCGTGCTGAAAAGCAATGGCTCTGAATTTTTTATTCTGTTTTCACTATCAGTTGACGTATTATGTGACATGCATATTACTCGGTCGGCTTTCCCGCTTCGCTGATCCTAATTGCAACCCTCCGCCGCTACGTATCACCGAATGGTAGCGTGTAACACGGCGGTGTGTGTTGTAATAATGACAGCGCGTGAGAAATAGCGTGCTGTATTCCAGTTTCGAGTTCCACACATAAAACGCCCCCTTCTCCAGCACGACAATCTCGGACCACACGCGAGTGTTACAACAATGAGACGCCTTGGATTCAATGTCATCGAACATCCTCCATGCGGCACCGGCTTGGCTCCATCCGTTTTCCCTGAACACCTTCGAGGACTTCAGTTCAACTGTGATAAGACGGAGCACGCTGGCTCCGTGAACAAAGTCAAACATTGTACAGTGACCAATTTTTGTTGGTCTCCGGTTGGGTTCGTCATCGCCGCACGGAGTAGCCGCGCGGTTAGGGGCGCCATGTCACTGACTGCACGGCCCCTCCCGCCGGAGGTTCGAGTCCTCCCTCGGGCATGGGTGGGTGTGTTCCCCTTAGCGTAAGTTAGTTTAAGTAGTGTGTAAGTCTAGGGACCGATGATCTCAGCAGTTTGGTCTCTTAGAAATTCACACGCATTTGAACATTTGGTTCGTTATCAGGGTGACAATGCTGCGAATTAAATACGTAAACATTAGAAAGCTTTGGTAGTTTTCCCATAAAAATTCAGAGATATTACTTTTGAGCACGCCCTGATTCATGGGATCTTATATTCTTAATGTGAATGTTGCTTGATTCTGCGGAAAGGTGAAGATGACCCAGCTCTTATTTCCTTAAAATGGGGTAATCTAATTGTTACTTGTTCATGTTCAATGCGGAGTGCTTAAGCGTACCATATCTCGGCTAGCAGTGTACTTAGTCCGACTGTGTTCCTTATTACCTCTTCGTCCCGACGATGAAAATGGAGATCGCTTGTAATGCGGCCGACTATTTCGTAGTCTAGTAGTTTTTTCAAGTCGTGTTTGTCATCTGTCTCAGAACTGTGTGAGCTTTTTTGTGTGTGTTACCGTATTTTGACTGTTTATCCATCGCGTTTACTGAGGAAGAAATTGAGAACCAGCCCTATATTTTCCCAAACAAGCATGGGGAAGCATTTGAAAGCCGCACTTTTACTGGCCTCTGTACCAGACCAACGGCCGTTAATTCGGATGGTGCCTCAAAGCAGTTCAAATGGCTCTGAGCACTATGGGACATAACATCTAAGGCCTTCAGTCCCCTAGACTTCCCTATCAAGAATATTTCCAACGTTGTTCGAGATCGGCATCTTAGGAATATATCGTAAAAAGTACAACCATTTGATGAGCATATATGCCTTGGAATTCGCGGTTCGGTTTTGGTACCCAAAACTATGTTTTTCGTGTTTTCTCAGGAACCAACCATGAACTAAGTAATACCTCCATAAGCCCGTTAAGACGGGCCGTCATCAGTCCCCTGGAACTTAGAACTAGTTAAACCTAACTAACCTATGGACATTACACACGTCCATAAAGCGTGGTTCCGGACTGAAGCGCCTAGAACCGCTCGACCACAGCGGCCGGTGGATGGTGCCTCAGTACGACCTGTTTCAGCTTACAACCATGTCTCTTTCGCTCACATCTTTGCGGTGGCCGAAAGAACACTTGACTCTCATACATTGTTCATTAACCTGCTCTACTTCAATAGATGTATTGGTCTTTACGAATTCATCTTTTTATTTTAATTATTCTACATACTTGTATCGAAATTATCAATTTTCAAGGGCATCTGCACACTTTCTGACTACCGATGGTGCTATATTCTGACATGGGTGATAGTGTGCCATTTGTAAAACTCAAAATAAATTAATCATATGTTCGCACTGAAAATGGAACTCTAATGGTCTTAAGTCGTTGTGAACGTTGACAAATTGTTTTCTGCGTGGATAATTATTTCCTTTACACAAATCTGAATGGCGCTGTGAATTGAATAAACGAGTTTGGACAGCAACATTAATCCAATCTTCGGACACAACGACAACAACGGTAAACCAATATGAAACAATGTTAAAACTTAAATGGGCATAAAAAGTAGAATAGTAATCTGCGGAAAACACTTAGTGGAAGAAAGTACACGTTTTCGGGACATTTCATACAGAATGTAGGAATCGTCAATCTGGCGCTAGAAGCAGTACTAGATAGGAAAAGTGTTTATGCAGACTATGTTAAACCGGAGCCCGCTATGGTGGCGAAACATGAATATTCCCTTACCTCTGTGTAAGGAACTGTTTAACTAAGAACCTTTCCTGTCCTGTCCGTGACCTAGGTGTCAGCTTTCATGATTTACGGTAAGGCGTAATTAACCGAACACTTTTGCTGAAATGAAAAAAAAATTAATATTATTAAGGCTACTATTAGAAAGGTGAGGATGTGACAACTCTCTTATACAGGAATAGATTAAAAATTCAAAGTTACAGGTTTATTAAAGGCTTGAACTATAATCACAGAAGAGCTCGGACGAATCTAATCACAAATAGGTAGCGAAGAATGTTTACGTTGTTCAACAGAAAAAATTTGTTCCCCTATGTCATGTTGAGGGGTAGAGCTCACTAAATTTGAATACAAATTTTTTCAGTCGATGTTCACACATTACTGATTATAGGCCAAATCGGTAATGCAAGGTGATTATAATTAAACTTCCGTTACTAGAGCGGACCCTCGTGAAAAGCAAGTGATCGCAGCACGATGAAACTTTGAGGAAAGGAATTAACCGTTGAAAGAGAGATGTTTTAATTTCCTCATGGGAGAGTATCATTTGTTAATGAAGTACCATGTTTACTTTCCAGGCTACAAACGATCCTCAATGTGACGGATATCTGAACCCACAAAGCCTGGAACCGCACTGGAGATTGCTCTACTGCTGCCCACGATATCTCAGGTGGAATGTTGGTTACCTCCCTCGCTATGCTCATCTGCAACCGCCTATCTGTGTCAGTGTCCCACTGATAAACCCTGTCCTTCAGGTAACCCCATAGGCAGAATTCACAAGGATTTAAATCTGGTGATCTTGGTGGTCTCACAGTTTGAAACTATTGGCCAATGACCCAGGTTTCGCCAAATGTGTCGCGGAGTGACCGAGTGACGTGACGAGCAATGTGAGGTGGATCTCCATTGTGCATCAAAATTCAGTCCAAAGTACCTCTCCCAGAGAGGAGGAGGTACGTGCAGGCGAAGCAGATCACAGCGACTTGTGCTCTTCACACTGCACGTTCTTGGTCCTTGGGGTCCTTGGGCTACTGAACAATCTGGAAAAAATGAAAATGAGGTGTTCTGCTTCATAAGAATGTTGGAAATTACGTGGACTAATAAGAAAAGAAGTAGAGAGTTACTCTGCAAAACCGCGAAGATGAAAACATGTGCAAAAATTGTCAAGGTGAAGGAGCGGAATGAGAGTGGAGATGTTAAGACATCAAGGAATTACTGCTATGGTACTTGAAGGAGCTATAGAAAACACAAAGAATGTAAGAGAAGACAGAGACTGGGGTGAAGTTGGCACTTGAAAGCAATTAGTGCACTGGTCACATCAAACAACCTGGAAGACTGCCACAGTTGGCAGTTCTTTGTTAAGTTGGTCGTCCTGTACATGCCAAAATCACCTGCAATTTTAAACTTGTGTTCTTCCTGTGGTATCGCCTGTCGATACCACACCTGGGAGTCTTAATAGTTGGCTATGGAGCTGCAAGTTTCAGTCTGACGCCGGCCGGAGTGGCGGAGCGGTTCTAGACGCTTCAGTCTGAAACCGCGTGACCGCTACGGTCGCAGGTTCGATTCCTGCCTCGGGTATGGATGTGTGTGACGTCCGCAGATTAGTTAGGTTTAAGTAGTTCTAAGTCTAGGGGGACTGATGACCTCAGAAGTTAATTCCCATAGTGCTCAGAGCCATTTGAACCATTTCAGTCTGACACGGAAAGTGGTCGCACGGGATGTGGCAGATCCAGCGAAGCACACCCTCCGCACTACGAGCGGCCTCTGCCGCCGTGGTATACGATAGCCAAGGGCAGCAACTCAACCCACTTTTACTCCGAACCTCGTCGCTACGGTACAATCGTTTATGCTTCGTGCAGCGAACCTGCTGTGTGAATTGGACTCTAATACTTGTGGCAATATTTGCAATGAATCTTCGTACACTTGGAGAAATACTAGCAAAGTAAATGTTCCGTTTGTCGTGTTAACTTGTTCAGTAATCCTTTTTCCTCGTATCCAGCTCTGCTACAATGCCGTACGCAACAGTTCCTACTGCACAGTATGCAGACAAAAAGTACCATTAAAATTGCTAAACCAAGAGGAAATGCCGATGATAAACGGGTATTCATTGGACAAATATATTATACTACAACTAACATGTGATAACATTTTCACGCAATTTGGGTGCATAGATCCTGAGAAATCAGTACCCACAACAACCGCCACTGCCCGTAATAACGGCCTTCATACGCCTAAGCATTGATTCAAACAAAACTTGGATGGCGTGTCCAGGTACAGCTGCACATGCAGCTTCAACACGATGCCACAGTTCATCAAGAGTAGTGACTGGCGTACTGCGACGAGCCAGTTGCTCGGCCACCATTGACCAGAGGTTTTCAATTGGTGAGATATCTGGAGAATGTGCTGGCCAGGGCAGCAGTCGAACATTTTCTGTATCCAGAAAGGCCCTTACAGGATCTGCAACATGCGGTCGAGCATTATCCTGCAGAAATGTAGGGTTTCGCAGGGACCGAATGAAGGGTAGAGCCACGGGTCGTAACACATCTGAAATGTAACGTCCACTGTTCAAAGTGCCGTCAATGCGAACAAGAGGCGACCGAGGCGTGTAACCAATGGCACCCCATACCATCACGCCTGGAGATACGCCAGTATGGCGATGACGAATACACGCTTCCAATGTGTGTTTTCCGCGATGTCGCCAAACACGGATTCGACCATCATGATGTTGAAAACAGAACCTGGATTCATCCGAAAAAATGACGTTTTGCCATTCGTGCACCCAGGTTCGTCGTTGAGTACACCATCGTAGGCGCTCCTGTCTGTGACGCAGCGTCAAGGGTAACCGCAGCCACGGTCTCCGAGCTGATAGTCCATGCAGATGGTTGTTTTCTTGCAAACTTCCCCATCTGTTGACTCAGGGATCGAGACGTGGCTGCACGATCCGCTACAGCCATGCGGATAAGATGCCTGTCATCTCGACTACTAGTTATACGAGGTCGTTGGGATCCAGCACGGCGTTCCGTATTAGCCTCCTGAACCCACCGCTTCCATATTCTGGTAACAGTCATTGGATCAGCAATGTCGCGATCCGATAAACCGCAACCGCGATAAGCTAGAATCCGACTTTTATCAAAGTCGGAAACGTGATGGTACGCATTTCTCCTCCGTACACGAGGCGTCACAACAACGTTTCACCTGGCAACGCCGGTCAACTGATCTTTGTGTACGAGAAATCGGTTGGAAACTTTCCTCGTGTCAGCACGTTGTAGATGTTACCACCGCCGCCAACCTCGTGTGAATGCTACGAATAGCTAATCATTTGCTTATCTCTGCATCTTCTTCCTGTCGGTTAAATTTCGCTTCTGTAGCACGTCATCTTCGTGGTGTAGCAATTTTAATGGTCAGTAGTAGTAGTATTATATATATATATATATATATATATATATATATATATATATATATATAAAATCAGTCGGATGTTATTTTTAAATCTTTTGAGTGCTGTCCTGCCCTGAGCAATAACTTAAAGCGACGTCGATCCCAACTTAAAGTGACGTCGACCTGTCTGACTGGCGCTCCCCCGGCCCCATTCTCCCAAACGGCCCTGCTGGCGGTCGCGGGTATTTTTATGGATTATAAACGGGCGGCTCGGGTTTCATCAGCGTTTAATGAGCGGCCGAGGCCCGCTGTTATCTTTCCATCAGCGGGGGCGGCAGCATGCCCGCGGGGGCGGAAGCTGGGGCTTTATGCGCTGCCACGTTGCCGTCCCTCGCCTCCCTCGTGAATGCTTCCGCGCGTCCTACCAGACGTCGGTGCTCGGCTCAACATTTATGGGCTGTAAAGCGTGAGGGACCTCAGCCAGAATTATTCACATCGCCACTTTACGACGCGCAAGACATTTGCACAGCGGATAAAGGAAAAACGTGGCTCAAATCGTTTACTCCCGTTCCTTATGCTTCGTTTTCGAGATTACAGCGACACTAGCTGTTGCACGCTTCCTGCCTCCTCCTAGTGGAGTCGGACGGAGAACTAAGCCGCTGTGCTTAATGTTGAAAGCGTAAGGCAGAAAGGCGTCAGTAGGTATGTTTGTAGACAGTTTTGCTCGTGAATGGATCCTTTACTTTGCAGCGGAAACTTCCTTAGTTTTAGTTTCCTTTGAGAAAGTTTTATGAGAAAGTTATTCTTCATCTGTAAATGTAAAAATGGTTCAAATGGCTCTGAGCACTATGGGACTTAACTTCTGAGGTCATCAGTCCCCTAGAACGTAGACCTACTTAAACCTAACTAACCTAAGGACATCACACACATCCATGCCCGAGGCAGGATTCGAACCTGCGATCGTAGCGGTCGTGCTGTTCCACACTGTAGCGCCTAGAACCGCTCGGACACCCCAGCCGGCTAAATGCAAAACATCTGATTTCCTTCAGATCCGATTAAGGCGATATTTACTGTTGTTATGGTTGTCGCATCATAGATTAATACCACCACCGCCGGCGTTTCACAGTTGACAATGGAAATGCACGACAGTCGCCAATAGTGGTCCCGCGGTGAACCAGCGGATCCAATTATGCGCACCCGCTCAGCCACGTCTTCACCGGCTCTAACTCTGAGCGCCCTCTACTACCGTGATACACGATGGCCAGCAGCAGCTACATGGCCCAGTTTCAGTCACAATCTTCGACAGTGTTCAGTCACAGTCAGCCTGCGACAGTTCGCCCGTGCATTGGTAGTGGGACCCTCAAATGTATTGGTACTGGGAGCCTCGAGCAGCATGTTGCTGTTTAGTCTGCTTGCTCTCATAGCTGGACTTTATTGCTGTTTGTTCGTTTGTAAAGTTTCTTCGTAGCACTTGGAGAAAGCTATAAGTTAATTAAAACTGTTTGTTGTATTTATGTCTTTGCTGATCATTTCTGCTCCTGTGCAGCTTCCCTGAAAGACATCTGCTGCACCTGTCCTTACCAATGTGTGCTAAGTAGTATGTGGCAGTGATTTTCAGTCTGAGGACTGAGTTGATGCAGGTCTTCACATCAGTCAATGCACTCTTCTTAATTACTCTAACTACATCCATCTGAATCTGCTCATTATATTCAAATATTGGTCTCATTTTACAATTTTAGACCCCCCAAGCATTCCCGCATTACCACATTGACGTTTTCTTGACGCCTCAGGATGTGTCAAACCATTCAATTCCTTCTTTTCTGTGCGAAAAATTTATTTTATTTTCTTCACTGCACCTGAGAACTTCCTTATGTTATCTGATGATGATCTTATCTCCAGCATTTTTTTTGTAGCACCACATTTCAAATGCTTCTATTTTTTTCCTGTCTGATGTTTATCGTTCGCGTAAAAGCCTACAATACAGACAAATACCTTCCAAAAAACTTCAATTACAATGAAATTTATTTTCGGTGTTAATACATTCCCCTTCTTCAGAAATAATTTCCTTGCTATTTCAAGTCATCATTTTATACACTCCCGAGTTTGGCCGCTTTCAGGCCAAATCACAAAACTCGTTAACAAGATATACCGTCGCATTTCCTAAATTGATGCCCTCACCATCGGCTGATTTAATTAGGCTGTATCCCATTACTAATACTTTGCTTTTGTTGATGCTCATCTAATGACCTCTTTCAAGAAAACAGGCATTCAATTCAAATGCTCAGATATGTATGGGTAGTGTATTTCACGTTTTAGCTAAATAGGGGAGACATGATTTGTTTTCCTACATGAAGTGATAAAAGACATTAACAAAGGTGCCTTTATTTTCATGAGACAACCTTGGAATCAGTTGTGGCTTATTTTCTTTCTTTGTAGTTTTAACTGTCTTTTTCTGAGTGATAAAACGAACATTTAGTTTTTGAATTCTTCATGAGAGTGAACGTGGAATACATTTCAATCCACCAACTGGTTGTGCAGTGCTTAAATATGAACTCCCATTTGTTCGACGCTAATCCCGTGAAATGATGCTTCGCCAGCATTCAGACCCACTGTGACATGTAGGACTCTCGTTTCGTGCAAATGAATAACTGCTTGTATGAATTTCTATGCTTAATATTTTTTTCAGAAACTTAATTTCATACATAAAGGCCTTCATTATTTTTTCATATTCGGTTAAGATATTGATTTTTGCCGAAGTAAGGACTATGTAACAATTTCTATTTTCATGAGCTCTTTTTTTTCTCGTCGTCGTGTATTCTTTCACCTTTTCATTAAGTCTTTTTCTCTTTCTTCAGACACTTCACTCCCTTCTCTTACAGCTTCTGCCATGGAATCCTAAACTCTACACCTTCCTTCGGTGAATGTCTCCATCTGTTGCTTCCGCTTTTACGTTGTTTATTTCTCAATCGCTTTAACTTGTCGAATCCAGCTTGTCATTAATTTATTTTCCCAGACATACTTGAAGATTTGTTTTGTTTTTCAGCCTCTTCTCAGTCATTCTGTAAAAATGTCTAAAAATATCTGTCCCCTTTTACCGATGATGTCTGCTATTTTTTTCTGCATTCTGATGTATTTCATAATTACCTTTTAACTACCAGGCATTCATTCTTCTAGTTGCACAAAAAAAATTATGTGATTCTTCCCTGTAATATTTGTCTAATTTTTAATTCAGCGTGGGTATTCATTTGCATAGAGGTGTTTTTCTATCATTACCGTTTAGTAATGCATTACTTTCAATTTCCTTAATGTGTTTTTTTAATTGTAAATACTTTTTTTGCTATTCTACGTATGCTTTGCGTTTTGTTCACCCTTTCATCAACTATCTTTTCTATATACAACAAACATCTAGATCTTCTCTATTTGATCAAAGTCTATATTTAAAATGTCTGGGACATTTTTTATGTTTTTCATAGATTTGTTTTTCTCTGTAGAGACTCTTAATTCATTTCTCAGTTGCAATAGACTGACTTTCCTTGTGTCGGTGTCTTTCCTTCTGCTAATATTTCAGATAGTATAGAAAAACCGTCAGGTAATACCTGGCGGTTTACACAGATACAATGTCTCTTCCTTTCCAGTTTTATTGTTGGCACTCCACATTCCTTTAACTTTTCATTTCCTGTTAACTATATTTGTTTTCTATTAGACATTTGAAATGAACTATTTGAAGCTATTACCTTGCCTTAAACACGTATTTACTTTACAAAGAGTAGAAATGACTCTTTTTTATTAATTAAGCTTTGAACTTAGTTTTGGTTCTGCTAGCCCATCTGTTAGGTTTCTCTGTGACATACCTGTGAAGCGTTTTCGGCTTAACTATTTTCTGATATTGTTTGCACAAACTAGGAATTATGGCCTAATCGCACATTACACAACACAGTATCACCAACAAAGAACATTTTAATAACTGCTGTAGGAACTGGAATCCAACTCTCCTCGGCATTGTCTCCATCGTTCCGTACCTTTAACACTACTGTCTTTCACGAGTGCTAGTCCAGTGAGGCGAGTGGGAGAGCAGCGTCGGCTCTGTGGTGTGCTAAAATCTCACTCCTTCTCGTCGGTCATATCGATTGTAGCGCAGAGCGCACCTGGTTAGGATACACGAGTTATCGGGAGGTGAACAGCTCTCAGGGACCGCGCCGCCGGTTGCAACCGTTCCCACTGTGCGGATGTTAAGGCAGAGCCTGTGACGTAGTAATCCCGTCAGCCGGCGGCTAATGGTGTCCCGCGCAGGGTAATAAGCGGCTGCCGCCCGCCTGATCCCCGGCTGCACAGGCGGGAGGCCCTCCCTGCTCCTCTGTATACACTGCCGCTCGCCGCGTCATAATGCGCCGCCGGCTTTGCTGTCAGATGAGCAGGTCAGCACACGCACCGGCGCCTCTGTTTGTTCCACTGCAGGTGTCTCGTTCAGCAAGTACACTGCAACTCCAATCATCCGAACTCCAATTACGCGAATCACCAACTATCCGGATAGCTTTCAGGAAAAAGAAATTTGTCCTGTGTGACTAAATTAGTAGGTTTTGTTGGACAGTTATTACGGTGTCCGGTACACTGTGGGTTTCGTTATCGTTCTAAAAGTCAATCGGTAGAAAATGTATGAAACGACAAAATCTTCCATCGAACAATGAATACAATACGCACATTGTTGAACGCGCAATAAGCGCATTGTTGTGTTTGTGGTGCCTGCCACTCAGTGCGTACATCAGCCTGCATTCAACGTATTCGCAATTGCGAATATGGAGAAGTGTCACCTGTAGAATGGAATGAGGATAATGAAAATTTGTGCCAGATAGGGACTCGAGCCGGCCGGTGTGGCCGAGCGGTTCTAGGCGCTTCAGTCTGGAACCGCGCGACCGCTACGGTGACAGGTTCGAATACTGCCTCAGGCATGGATGCGTGTGATGTCCTTAGGTTAGTTAGGTTTAAGTAGTTCTAGGTTCTAGGGGACTGATGACCTCAGACGTTAAGTCCCATAGTGCTCAGAGTCATTTGAACCTGCCTCGGGCATGGGTGTGTGTGATGTCCTTAGGTTAGTTAGGTTTAATTAGTTCTAAGTTCTAGGGGACTGATGACCTCAGATGTCCCATAGTGCTCAGAGCGATTTGAACAATTTTTTTAAGGGAGACGAACCCGCATTTCCCCCTTGTCGCGAGTGGTTCCTTAACGTTTGGTTATCCGTACATGACTCACGGCCAGTCCTAAACTTCCTTATATCGTTGTCCATGCGTCTACAACCTGTACGCGTACATCCATTATGTACCATATTCTTGTACAGGTGAGTTTGCTTGTAAGTCGCTTGCCTAGTGTCGGCGGATATATACGGTACTGCAGTGCCTATGTTATTCTGAATTACGATGCGGAGCTCCTTTGGAAATGAATGCATATCGAAAGGAACTTTTCATTGTAATTCAGAAAACACAGGCACTGCAATATAGTATCATCAGTCTGTCGTGAACTTAACGTATACACCGATCTTTCACTTGCGTTATCCGATTGTTTCATTTTGTTCTGTGTGTGTGTGTGTTTTAATTTACTGGGAGGCACATGTCCTTTAGAAGGAAATGTCTTGTTTTATGAATGGCAAACAAAACAAAAGTCCTTGAATAATTAGACGAAGACGTGTGTGATAAGCAGTCATCAGAATTGTTTAGCGTACGAACATCAACTTCAGACATAAAACAAAAATAAGTCTTCCGTTTTAAGCTTGTGTCTGTCCTTGAGAGTGAAGATGGAAGTTCATCGAGAAACCGATGAGAACAACAGAAAAGAAAGAGCTGCAGGAGATCGTATTCAAGTTGTTTTTCCAGCAGCGAGCTGTAGGAAACCCTCTTTCAGATTGGATTGTTCACGAAAATCAAAATTTGTAGCCGAGAAAATTGACAGTTTATCTTCATTTGAAGCGAGAAATCGCTGGGTAAAGCATTTCAGGGCAAGGCACGGTATTCGTGAGATGGATTTAAAAGGTGAAAAACTAGCAGCAGACCAAAAAGTGCACAAAATTTTATTGAAAAAATTTTACATTACGCAGATGTGACACGCGTTATTGGGAAGGCTTTACCTGAAACAACCTTAGCTCCTAACAAGGAAACTAGCGCTCCCGGCCACGAGGCTAGTCATACCGTGTTACCGCGCAGAATTGCGCTAACTCTATGGGAAACTACCTCCTGTAGGGCATGTTGGCTGCGTTCAGTTCAGTTGCTGTGCAGCAGCGAGACACAGACTGAGCGGAGCGCGAGAGCGCGCTCGCTTGTATAGTATGGGAGGACTTTCACCTTAGATAAGGACTTAGAGTTTTCGCAGTGGCCAGAGGAACGTTATCCCGGACGCGCACAACAGTCTACAAAAGCATAGAAAACATTGAACTTACAACAACATCAGGAGATAAGAAAAATCGCATTCCAGTGAAGAGTGTTGCAGCCCACGCCCTCGTCGACGGACCTTGTGTATTTTTTGGATGTTCTCTTAATTTTAGCTTGGATATAAACGACACTTTCTCACATGGAAATGGATGGTTCACTGTTGCCATAGTAAGAGCTGGTAGTGGAATTCCTAGTGCACCTGGTCTTGAAAGTTTAATGATAGAGTTATAATTGCCTATCGTACCTGTCATATGTTTGAAATTGGTAGTAAAGAATTTGGTAAATCAGCTTATAACTCAACATCACCGCTTGTCTTGTATACTCGTAACAAAAGAAAAATTAATCAAAATGAGTCTGTATTTATTTGGGTTAGAGGTAAAGGTGTATGTGAATATGTAAAATATGTATCTGATTGTACTGTGATGATAGTTCGATGAACCCTCTGCCAGACACTTAAATGTGATTTGCAGAGCATTCATGTAGATGTAGATGTAGATGTAATACCGTCGACACAGTTCACGTTTCCGCGCTTAACGCACGCACGTCGGAAAGACGCGAATGCCACGCTGATCGCTTGCCTGCATGTCGGTGCTTGACACCGTTCCCCACAAGCGACTTCTAATCAAGCTGTGGGCCTATGGGGTATCGTCTCAGTTGTGCGACTGGATTCGTGATTTACTGTCAGGAAGGTCGCAGTTCGTAGTAATAGACGGAAAATCATCGAGTAAAACTGAAATGATATCAGGTGTTCCCCAGGGAAGCGTCCTGGGACCTCTGCTGTTCCTGATCTATATAAATGAACTGGGTGACAATCTGAGCAGTTCTCTTAGGTTGTTCGCAGATGATGCTGTAATTTATCGTCTAGTAAGGTCATCCGAAGACCATTATCAGTTGCAAAGCGATTTAGAAAAGATTGCTGTATGGTGTGGCAGGTGGCAGTTGACGCTAAATAACGAAAAGTGTGAGGTGATCCACATGAGTTCCAAAAGAAATTCGTTGGAATTCGATTACTCGACAAATAGTACAATTCTCAAGGCTGTCAATTCAACTAAGTACCTGGGTGTTAAAATTACGAACAACTTCAGTTGGAAAGACCACATAGATAATATTGTGGGGAAGGCGAGCCAAAGGTTGCGTTTCATCGGCAGGACACTTAGAAGATGCAACAAGTCTACTAAAGAGACAGCTTACACTACACTCGTTCGTCCTCTGTTAGAATATTGCTGCGCGGTGTGGAATCCTTACCAGGTGGGATTGACGGAGGACATTGAAAGGGTGCAAAAAAGGGCAGCTTCTTTTTGTATTATCACGTAATAGGGGAGA
Organism: Schistocerca americana; assembly: GCF_021461395.2. Classification (NCBI taxonomy): domain Eukaryota; kingdom Metazoa; phylum Arthropoda; class Insecta; order Orthoptera; family Acrididae; genus Schistocerca; species Schistocerca americana. Next base: position 56,292,148 of record NC_060120.1, on the reverse strand, counting down.
GAGTGTGGCAGATATGATACGCGAGTTGGGATGGAAGTCATTAAAGCAAAGACGTTTTTCGTCGCGGCGAGATCTATTTACGAAATTTCAGTCACCAACTTTCTCTTCCGAATGCGAAAATATTTTGTTGAGCCCAACCTACATAGGTAGGAATGATCATCAAAATAAAATAAGAGAAATCAGAGCTCGAACAGAAAGGTTTAGATGTTCGTTTTTCCCGCGCGCTGTTCGGGAGTGGAATGGTAGAGAGATAGTATGATTGTGGTTCGATGAACCCTCTGCCAAGCACTTAAATGTGAATTGCAGAGTAGTCATGTAGATGTCGATGTAGATGTATACCGTCATCGGAGTCGCGCTACTTTGCATATACGCTGCAGCAACGCCCATAGAGGGAAAATTTTTGATCGCCCCTTACTTCTGTGTGTCAGAGTTCATCAGTTCATGTGTTCATCACTAATACTGAATGTACTGCACACATCCACATACGATGCTTGAATCAAACACGTCAAGCAGAAAAATGTTTGAGTCTCATTATTCAATAAAGCAGAATCATTTGTATAGATCCGCCATGTCAGTATTCTATTATGACACAATGTAAGAGTACAGTCAAACGTGATATCCACATCCTCTCATACTGTCATCACACAGGAAAGCAATTTCATTATTCTAGACAAGGGGTTATTAACCTTTTCCTCCGATGGAACACTGTGTGAATGCTGCTACTCCAATGGAACACCTAATCTATTTTCAAGTTTAATAAAATTAAAAAAAAGAGAGAAGGTGTGTTTTACTGACAGGTTACATAGGTTTTAAATCGTAACTAATACCACAGAACTCGTAATAAATTTTATTTGAAAAATAAAAAACCAATAATTATTTAGTTCAAATGAATTTATCAATTACTTTAGTGGAATAAAGCTTTGATTGGTTTCTGGGATTTGGAGTCCTTCTAGATGTAGAAATGCAAGACTCAGAACAGGGGTTGGAGCAGGGCAAGTCGCTGGTTGTGAAAAAAGGGGTCGTTTCACACAGCTCGTCACCCTGAAAATTAAGCTGTTATACGAGACTGGCATCCAGACACCCGGAATAGTTACTGTAAGTGTGGTATCACATATGAATACCACACCAAGATGGCAGTGCCAATGCAAGTTTTCGTCAGAAGCCGACGGCAGCCGCCCAGTGTCTCCCTACCATGAGCGCTCTCTGCCGCCGCGATATAAGACGGCCAGCAGCAGCCACACAGCCCACTCACACCTGAAGCCACTTTTCTACATGGTACTTTGCTGATATCGCCTAGTCGCGCTGTATCACCAATGTTTGTGCGTTGGTTCAGTGAGTCTCATCCTTGTTCCTATTGTATTACCAGGGCTCGATTGCTTGCTACATTATTTGTAATGAGTCTTCGTACAATTGGAGAAAGCTACCAGTTAAGTAAAGCTTTTGTTTACTGTATTTGCTTGTTCACTCATCATTTCTGATCCTGTTCAGTTTACCTCCAGTGACAGCTGCTATACCTAAATGTAGACTTTCACGGGCGGAAATGTCATGTCCATTATGATTATCCGGGCTGTTATGCCGTGGTCCGTTGATGAATTTTGTCTCAAATCCCAAACGTTTCGTCCTCGTCTGCGGGAGACATCTTCAAGGAGGTGTGTAGCTCGAAGAAGGTCCAACACACCAGCTGGCTCGCTACTGACTGCCGCTAAATTTCGTGTCCGCGCCCTCAGTCGCCACGGCGTGACGTCACGTGTTTTGAAAACGTCAGTGCAACTGGCCGCTGTCCGCTGCCGTCGATTGCCTTTGCCATCACCTAGTTGTGGACGGGTGGTACACATCTTTTCTAACATCGGCATCCATATACCGTTTAATTTCACGCTCTCCTCCTTTCGATTGAAATTATTAGGGTGTTCAGCGATTTCGATTGCCTCCCTGTAGAGCCTTTCGTAAAATCCGCTTGTGGCAGCTGGTACTTGCGTCTCCTCGAAACGAATATGGTGGTTCCCTGGCTGGAAAGCATGCTCCGCAACAGCTGATCGTTCCGTTTCTCCTCTTCTACAATTGCCCTTGTGCTCTTCCAAACGTTTTGAAACAGTTATTTTAGTGGGACCCACATAAACATCTCCACAGCTGCATGGGATCCTATGCACTGCAGCTTTTCCAATGGTTTGCGAGCGTCCTTGGCAGGCTTGAGGTATTCCTGTATCTTCCTGGTGGGCTTGTAAATTAAGGCAATATTCCGCGTCGTCAAGATCCTCCCTTTCCTTTCCGTTACATTTTTGACAAACGGCAGGAAAACCTTAGATTTTTCAGTAGCCTGAACGTCACTACGGTTTCTGCGTGGCTGTCTCCACGCACTTTTATTTCGGCGGACGAATATCCGTTCGTCATTAGTGCATTGTGGAGATGTTCCATCTCAGCGTCGAGCAACTCAGGTTCACAAATATTTCTAGTTCTGTCCGCTAAAGTCTTGAAAACACCCCGCTTATGTTGTGGGTGGGGGTTCGAATCCCGGTGCAAATAACGGTCCGTGTGCGTGGGTTGCGGTATACTGAGTGGCCCAAACTACCATTTTCGTTTCTAAATAAAGACATCAAGGAAATGTAATTTGTCGTCTACCTCCTCCTTCATTGTAAACTGAATTCTCGAGTTTATACCATTCAGATGTTCGTGGAACTGGCTTAGTTCCTCCCTGCCATGTCTCCACAGAACTGAGACAAATTCATCAACCGGCCACGGCATAACAGCCCGGATAATCATAATGGACATCTGCTGTACCGCTCTGTAGCCCCCTCACCTTGTCGTTATGTACGATGTAGGGCATGACAGTAGTGCCCTACTACCAGTTACATCGCCTGCCTGCTATCAGGAAAACATTCGTACCCTACCAAATATGGTCATTATGAGGGACTTCAGAGTGACGCCGTAATAACACCACTGTCGTGCAATCAGCGGGCGACATCACATCTAAGCACGGTTCCACTCTTACTCGTCATTCGTTGGTCATCTGGGACCCTGTTTTTTGGTTGATCCTTGACGCTCCACCACGTATAGATGAGGCAGCTGCTTCGGCCACCACCGGGCCCCAACCTCCTGCCTGTCGCCTGAGTGGCTGTTCAGGGAGTCGTGGTGTGCCCCACCTCCAGCCGATGAGACAAGTTGAGAAGTTATAGCCTGTCCTGTCCTCGCCTGGGATACAACACAGGTCTCTGGCATTTCGTGACATTGAGCGTGATGCAGCCGGGGCCTTTCTCAGAAGCACCTTCTGTCGTACAAGCCAGACACCGTGGACATCTCTGCAGCAGTTGAAGGCCAGCGCACGTGGCCCAGTGCAGTCAACGGCTGTCAATTGTATACATCATAAATACAGTACCATTAGAGTTCAGCTACACTTTGCTCAATTGTTTGACCTGCTGCATTTCTGGCAGCAACCTATAGCGCGCAGCTTGCCATACCCGTGATAACAGTACAAAGTTGAATACTGGTATCTGGTGGGGCGTCAATCCTCTTCCTGAAAATTGTCTTCATTGCAGCTTAATAAGAAAATCCCTCTTCGTATACATACACTGAGGTGAAATGTCATGGGAGAATTATATGCACATATACAGATGTCAGAGTATCTCGCACACAATGTATCAAAGGGCATGGGAATTTATGAGTCAGAGATTGGCTGCTTCCCTAAAAAAGAGAATATTGTTTGATTGGGAGTGGCTGATAGGTAGAGCACGAGTCACCCTCTCACTATTTTTCGTATTGAAGGCTATTCTGTAATGATTTTACACCCAAGACATCATTTTTGTGAGATGACAGGAAGTTACCAACATGAGCAGGCACTGATGGGAGCGTGTACGTTTTTAGTGCAAGCAGCATATTTACGGTGGTTCTCCTTCAAATAGTATTTTCTGGAGTTGCCAGCAGCGCGAGAGAAAATTTAGATCGCCCAGCTAAGACGTTTCGTCAGTGTCGTAAACGCCCTTTGTGAACAGGGATGGCGGCCATAAAAATTCCGTGTTCATTGTGGACGGGACTGTGGTGTCACCGCCAGACACCACACTTGCTAGGTGGTAGCTTAAATCGGCCGCGGTCCATTTAGTACATGTCGGACCCGCATGTCGCCACTGTGTGATCGCAGACCTAACGCCACCACAAGGCAGGTCTCAAGATACGATATAGCACTCGCCCCAGTTGTACGGACGACATTGATAGCGACAATACGGACGAAGCCTTCCTCTCACTTGCCGAGAGACAGTTAGAATAGCCTTCTGCTAAGTTCATGGCTACGACCTAGCAAGGCGCCATTAGCCTTACCTAGTTTGAGAGTCATCGTATAAATGTCTCAAGAAGAACGTTGTAAACCAACAAAGAATAAAGTTAAGTATATTCCAAAGCTACGTATTTTCTTTATAGCAGTCATAACGTATCCTGTTCCAGACTTGACGCCAGTCGGCGTGTGTGTACGCGTGCCTTTGGGCTCCCTTCTCAGTGTGGCGTAACTAGCTTGTTACGCCACAACAGGGACACTATCGAGGGAGCTGTCAGGTGGTATCATCCCCTGCCTGCCGAGTTTTTGGGAAGCCTCAAGCATTCGACAGAAATTTGGAATCTAATGTAACATTTATGGTGGCTCTGAAATGGTGTATGTTGGGGCACAAAAGCACTTCTCTTAGTTTAGCCGAGGCACCTGCTCAGACACGCTGTAACATCTGGGATTCCAGATAATGATCTCCGTGATAAATGTGTAGTTTACTTTAGAGCTAAACGGAAACTCAAAACATGCTGCCTAAAGTGGCCATAAGAAAAAACAAGTTGGATGCACGTTTTCTCCTCTCTGCATGGGAATTTATGAGTCAGGGATTGGCTGTTTCTCTAAAAAAGAGAAGAATATTGTTTGATTGGGTGTGGCTGATGGATAGAGCAGAAGAGTTAGAGGGGAGTCATGGAGCTCGGGGAGTCTTGTCATTAGACCAAACCCCTTGTGGAGGCAGTTTTAAATTTCACGTTCAACAAGCCATCAACATAGAAGAATCGAAGAAACATACTGTCATTTGAGTATAAGAGAGACTCCCATATGGACGACATAGCAATGAGCATACCTGGCTTAGAGAATCAACTGAAAGTTTTGAAAGTAAATAAATCACGAGGTCTGGATTGAATCCCAGTTCGATTTTACAAAGAGTACTCAACGCCATTGGCCCCTTACCTGGCTTGCATTTATCATGAAACTCTCGCTCAGCACTAAGTTCCAAACAACTGGAGAAAAGACGCGCGTGACTCGAGTATATAAGAAGAGTAAAGAATGGGCCCACAAAATTGCAGACAATTATCCTTAACATCTGTTTGCTGCAGAATCGTTGAACATATTCTCAGTTTAAATATACCAAATTATCTTGAGACTGGAAAGCTTATGTCCACAAATCATCATGGTGCGAAACTAAGCATGCCCTTTCCCCATGTGATATACTGCGAACTATGGATGAAGAGCAAAAGTAAGATTCCATATTTTTAGATTTCCGGAAAGCATTTGATATGGTGCCCCACTGCAGGCTGTTAACGAAGGTACGATCATATGGGATAAGTTCACAGATGTATGCAAGCCAATCGCCACCCAGTGGAGTGTTAACTACGTATTGCGTCTATTTGTGTTGCCAACAAAATCATGATTCATTTGTCATCACGCTTAACCTTTATTTTTTGTCCTATTTTATGATCAAGAAACTTATGCCATAATTTTTGTAAGAGATCAATTCTGCGTTGATATATTAATCACACATCAACAGTTGACTTCAATAATGACAGGGCTACCATTTCATTAAATTATTTCAACATTGAAGTTCATTTAGATTCTGATGAAAGTAAATAAATGCAGGTTAACAGCAATAAGCACAGTGAAAGGGCAAAATAAATTTATCCTACGCGTGCGCCAGATAGACAACTGGAAGGCTTACTAGTTAGAGTGATTGCTGTCAGATCGTAAGCTCATAGTCGTCTGTAGTCTTTCGAATCTTACCTCAAGACCAATGCAGTCTTGTAACATTTCGTATATCGTTAGGAAATTCAATACCCCGAGTCCACGGTGTGAACAGTCTGCCCAGAATACCAAATTTCGGGCATTACCCCTCACCATGTGCAACGCACTCTCTGAAGGTCTTCACTCAACGACCGAGTGCAGCAGCGTTTGTGTAGGGTTGTCACTGTTAACATACAAGCAACACTGCGTGAAGTATCCGCAGAAATCAATGTGGGACGCACGGCAAACGTTTCTGTTAGGACAGTGTGGTGATATTTGGAGTTAATGAGCTACGGCAGCAAACGACAGAGACGAGTACCTTCGCCGCTTCTGGGCTCGTAACCAAATCGGTTGGACCCTGTACGATAGGAAAACAGTGGCCTGATCAGATGGGTCCCGATTTCAGTAGGTAAGGCCTCGCCGTAGTGTTCGAGTATGGCTCAGACCCCACGAACCCATGAACCCACGTTGTTGGGGTTGGGTTGTTTAGGGAAAGAGACCAAACAGCGAGGTCATCGGTCTCATCGGATTACGGAGCAAATTCGATCGTGCCCTTTGAAAGGAAACATCAAGGATTTGCCTGGAGCGATTTAGGGAAATCACGGAAAACCTAAATCAGTATGACCGGTCGCGGGATTGAACCGTCGTCCTCCCGAATGCGAGTCCAGTGTGCTAACCACTGCGCCACCTCGCTCGATAAACCCACGTTGTCAACGAGGCACTGTGCAAGCTGATGGTGGCTCCATAATGGTGTGAACTGTGTTTACATGGAATAGGCTGAGTTCTCTGGTTCAACTGAACCGATCATAGACTGATTGGAAATCATTATGTTCGGCTAGTTGCAGACAGTTTACAGCCCTTCATGGACGTCATGTTCGCAAACAACCTTGAAATTTTAATGGATTAGAATGCGCCTTGTCCGTAGGCCACAATTGTAAGCGATCGGTTTGAAGAACACTTTGGACAGTTCAAGCGAATAACTTGGTCACTCAAATCGTTCAACACGAATCCCGTGCCGGCCGCGGTTGTCTCGCGGTTCTAGGCGCGCAGTCCGGAACCGCGCGACTGCTACGGTCGCAGGTTCGAATCCTGCCTCGGGCATGGATGTGTGTGATGTCCTGAGGTTAGTTAGGTTTAAGTAGTTCTAAGTTCTAGGGGACTGATGACCACAGCTGTTAAGTCCAATAAAGAGCTCAGAGCCATTTCCGAACGAATCCCATAGAACAGTTATGGAACGTAATCAATAGATCAGTTCGCGCACAACATCCTGCACCGCAATGCTTTCGCAGCTGTGGACGGTTACCAAGGCAGCATGCCTCAATCCTTCTGCAGGGGACGTCCAAGGATTTGTTGAGTCCATGCCACGTCGAGTTGCCTCACTTCACCGGATAAATGGAGGTCCGACACGTTACTGGGAGGTATCTCATCGCTCATATCACCTCCGTGTATGTAGTGGTAAGCGGAAGTATAACAATAACACCTTGTTTAGATAAAATCAGATGTTCCTCTGCTAAATTTGCCCATAAATTACATAATGACTGATATTTGTGTTTTTGCTTTAACTCAGGGTCACTTCCTAGGTAAACTAGTTTTTAATACACTACTGGCCATTAAAATTGCTACTCCTCGAAGATGACGTGCTACAGACGCGAAATTTAACCGACAGGAAAAAGATGCTGTGATATGCAAATGATTAGATTTTCAGAGCATTCATACAAGGTTGGCGCCGGTGGCGACACCTACAACGTGCTGACATGAGGAAAGTTACCAACCTATTTCTCATACACAAACAGCAGTTGACCGGTGTTGCCTGGTGAAACGTTGTTGTGATGCCTCGCGTAAGGAGGAGAAATGCGTACCATCACGTTTCCGACTTTGATAATGGTGGGATTGTAGCCTATCGCGATTGAGGTTTATCGTATCGCGACATTGGTGCTCGCGTTGGTCGAGATCCAATGACTGTTAGCAGAATATGGAATCGGTGGGTTCAGGAGGGTAATACGGAACGCCGTGCTGGATCCCAACGGCCTCGTATCACTAGCAGTCGAGATGACAGGAATCTTATCCGCATGGGTGTAATGGATCGTGCACTCACGTCTCGATCTCTGAGTCAACAGATGGGGACGTTTGCAAGGCAACAAGTATCTGCACGAACAGTTCGACGACGTTTGCCGCAGCATGAACTATCAGCTCGCAGACCATGGCTGCGGTTACCCTTGACGCTGCATCACAGACAGGAGCAGCTGCGGTGGTGTACTCGACGACGAACCTGGGCGCACGAATGGCAAAACGTCATTTTTTTCGGATGAATCCAGGTTCTGTTTACAGCATCATGATGGTGGCATCCGTGTTTCGCGACATCGCGGAGAACGCACATTTCAAGCGTGTATTCGTCATCGCCATACTGGCGTATCACCCGGCGTGATGGTATGGGGTGCCATTGGTTACACGTCTCGGTCACTTCTTGTTCGCATTGACGGCACTTTCAACAGTGGACGTTACATTTTAGATGTGTTACGACCCGTGCCTCTACCCTTCATTCCATCCCTTCGAACCTACATTTCAACAGGATAATACACGACCGCATGTTGCAGGTCCCGTACGGGACTTTGTGGATAGAGAAAATGTTCGACTGCTGCCCTGGCCAGCACATTCGCCAGATCTCTCACCAACTGAAAACGTCTGGTCAATGGTGGACGAGCAACAGGCTCGTCACAATACGGCAGTCACTGCTCTAGATGAACTGTGGTATCGTGTTTAAGCTGCATGGGCCGCTGTACCTGTACACACCATCCAATCTGTGTTTGACTCAATGCCCAGGCGTATCAAGGTTGTTATTACGGTCAGAGGTGGTTGTTCTGGGTGCTGATTGGTCAGGATGTATGCACCCAAATTGCTTAAAAATGTAATCACATGTCAGTTCTAGTATAACATATTTGTCCAATGAATACCCATTTATCATCTGCATCTCTTCTTGGTGTAGCATTGTTAATGGTCAGTAGTGTAGTCTCCTGCACTTAAACCTGTTGCCTCAATTCTTACGGAAAATACATTCCGAACGCAGCAACTATCTTCACTAACCTTCGGAAAATGTTCCAAATGACTTTTCTTCAAGACGTGTATGTCCTCTACAAATAGCTTAGAAACGTCTCTATGTATTTCAAAGTTGACATGGATTGTAAGACGTTCATGTAAAGCGGGAAATCAATTAAAATTGTGTTTTTTTAATTGAATTAATTCAAAATTTCATCTTTCTCTCAAAAGACTCAATTTTGTCTTTGGTATTAAAATTTGCAACATTCTTTCCTTGTACTGACTAGTTAATTTGATGCAGTTTCTAAAACTGTCTTCTTGTTAAGCGACTTTTCCTAACCATAAAGATTTTTTTTTAAAATTAAGTAAAATGTTGTACTTAATTATTTTGCGCATTAAAAATTAGTTCTTTAGAAAAATTTAGAGCTAGCCTACTGAGAATGCGATGACAGCTGATGGTTATTGTAGTTACTTGCAATAGACGGGGTAGAGCTCCCGTGGTTTTTCCTACCGTGACTGTGGCTCTTTCTGCGGAAATATCATTTTTATAATGTAATCATTAAAGCAGTTGAACACCTCTTGACCAAGTCTTTTTTCGTGTAAATATGCGTTCAGGAGTAAATGTTGCCGCTCGGGGTAGCAGTTCGGTTAGAGGCGACATGAACTGACTGCGCGGCGCCTCCCGCCGGAGGTTCAAGTCCTGCCACGGGCATGGGTGTGTGTGTTGTTCTTAGCATAGGTTAGTTATGTAGTGTGTAAGTCTAGGGACCGATGACCTCTGCAGTTTGGTCCCTTAAGAACTCACACACATTTGAACATTTGAGTAAATGTTCTTCACTAATTTTATCAAATCTTTGACCAACACATACTAGCGGAACGTGCCTATGCGACAATTGTGGGTGGATTCGTTCACTTACAGTGCGTAGTCACTGAAAAGTACAAAAGATACTACAGGCTTCCTTGCTGAGGAAACTGTAGGCGACGTGTGACGTTCCGAATTCGAAAGTAGGGCATTTCAGTACAAGTCGGTGCACAATGCGTGTCCCATTTATCTAGCTCTCCCAACGTAACCTTTTCTTGGTCCGTTAAATGAATAATAGTTTCAACCAATGTTTTTAAACGTAACTGGGTATTTCTTGCTGAGGGTACACGTTTTATGTAACCCCACAGATTTAGAATATACGGGGTAGAGGTTAGATTTTTGAAATGGAACCATGTACATTTTATTCGAATAAACAACCCTCTCCAGGATCTACTCAAAAATGTACCATAGGGTACCATTTTTCAAATAAAACGGAAATGTGCAATCGATAAGGATCTTCAGTGTGAACAAACAGAGGTGTTTACTGCCTTGATTCTACATATTATGTACCGAATGTGGGGCTGTAGGTTTGTGTTTTGGTTATGATTTCCGACTCATGCAAATGCACACTACTGGCCATTAAAATTGCTACAGCAAGAAGAATTGCAAATGATAAACGGGTATTCATTGGACAAATATATTATACTAGAACTGACATGTGATTACATTTTCGATTTGGGCGCATAGATCCTGAGAAATCAGTATCCAGAACAACCACCTCTGGCCATAATAACGGCCTTGATACACCTGGGCATTGTGATGCCAGTATGGCGATGACGAATACACGCTTCCAATGTGCGTTCACTGCGATATCGCCAAACACGGATGCGACCATCATGATGCTGTAAAAAGAACCTGGATTCACCCGAAAAAATGACGTTTTGCCATTCGTGCACCCAGGTTCGTCGTTCAGTACACCATCGCATGCGCCCCTATCTGTGATGCAGCATCAAGGGTAACCGCAGCCATGGTCTCCGAGCTGATAGTCCATGCTGCCGCAAACGTCGTCGAATTGTTCGTGCAGATGGTTGTTGTCTTGCAAACGTCCCCATCTGTTGACTCAGGGATCGATACGTGGCTGCACGATCCGTTACAGCCACGCGGATATGATGCCTGTCATTTCGACTGTTAGTGATACGAGGCCGTTGGGATCCAGCACGGCGTTCCGTATTAGCCTCCTGAAGCCACCGCTTCCATATTCTACTAACAGTCATTGGATCTCGACCAACGCGAGCAGCAATGTCGCGATACGATAAACCTCAATCGCGATAGGCTACAATCCAACCTTTGTCAAAGTCGGAAACGTGACGGTACGCATTTCTCCTCCTTACACGAGGCATCACAACAACGTTTCACCAGGCAACGCCGGTCAACTGCTGTTAGTGTATGAGAAATCCGTTGGAAACTTTCCTCATGTCAGCACGTTGTAGGTGTCGCCACCGGCGCCAGCCTTGTGTGAATGCTGTGAAAAGCCAATCATTTGCATGTCACAGCATCTTCTACCTGCCGGTTAAATTTCGCGTCTGTAGCACGTCATCTTCGTGGTGTAGCAATTTTAATGCCCAGTAGTGTAAGTACTCCTCTCCCTCGCGTGCACCTCATTTTTCTCTATAGTGTACAGTACACTGCATATCAGTGTAGTCGTGCATCAGAGTGGCGATAGCACACATTGTGAATGTAGTTTTCGTTGGGTGAAGGCGCATGGCGTACACGTATGACGAAGAGGTAGAAATACTGCTGCTTTACGGAGAAAGTTCGTTGACAGGAAATAATTTAGAATCTGAGTTTTTGTTTTCAGTACTGTAAGAGAACTTTATGTTATTACGCTGTAATGTCTGTCTTGTATTCTGCAGCACATACATGCACTGTAATTTGCTGCAGACGGGTGAAATTCTGTTCAGGTGCAACTACGGTACAGTAGATGATTATCTGACAAGCCATAGCCTTCTCGCTGGACGTTTGGTCGTCTCATTTCTCGTCTAAGTGAAACGGGAATTTTAAGTTGAAGAACCCGAAACTGTCGTAGAACACGAACACGAAGCTGCTGAGATTTCGTGCCTGCTGCCGTAGCCGTGAATTCGCAGGTCAGCACTCGACGAATTCAGCATGAAGTTGCTGTTTCGAAAACAAGTGCACGTAGCATTCTGTAACGTCATAAATTCCAACCCTACCATGTTCATTTACATCAAGAATTTCGCGGAAATTACTTCAGCAATAGGATTCAGTTTAGTCAGTGGACTCAGCGACAACTTCTGACTAATCCTAATTTCTTCTCAGACGTTCTTTTCACTTACGAAGCGTCATTTTCCTACAAAGAAAATGTCAATATGAGAAATACGCGTTATTGGTCCATCAACAACCCACGACGACTCAGGCAAGTAGAGCGTAAAGGTTCATGGAACGTTAATGTTTGGTCCGGAGTTATTGGAGATACTATTATCGGACCTATCTTTGTAAATTTCAATCAAAATGGCAGACAATATGCCAGATTTTTAAGAACCACTTTTCCAGTTCTTTTGGACGCTTACCCCTGAATCGCTGGAAGGGTAGCTCAGCGTGTTCGATCAGAGGGTTAGCTGCCGTCTGTAATAAAAAAAAGAATCAACTGGTGAACCAACAGCCTGAACGGGTGTCATGGAACGTCCGCCCCGAACATATTCAACGAACAGTATAGAACAAAATGAGGTCAACAGAGGAAAAAAGAGAGAGAGAGATACTATTATCGGACCTTTGTTTGTAAATGTCAATGAAAATGGCAGACAATATGCCAGATTTTTAAGATACAGTCTTCCAGTTCTCTTGGATGCTTACCCCTGAATCAGAGTATGGTCATGTGGTGTCAGCATGATGGATGGCCTGCACAAAACGCCTTACGAGCACGACGAATTCTAGACCGTAAATACCATGCCAGGTGGATTGGACGTGGTGGGACAGTTACTTAGCCCGCCCGATCTCCAGTCCTTACAAATGGTTCAAATGGCTCTGAGCACTATGGGAATTAACATCTGAGGCCATCAGTCCCCTAGAACTTAGAACTACTTAAACCGAACTAACCTAAGGGCATCACACAGATCCATGCCCGAGGCAGGATTAGAACCTGCGACCGTAGCGGTTGCGCGGTTCCAGACTGAAGCGCCTGAACCGCTTGGCCACACCGGCCGGCCCAGTCCTTACACCGCTGAAGTTTTTTCTGTGGAGAACAGTCAAGGATGCCGTTTATCAAAATGTTCCAACAACACCAGAGCACATGCAGCAACGCATTATTGATCCTTGTAAGGCCATGAGAGAGGAAATAGGTCGTCCTTCATTCACTGAGTGACCCTATGTATGAGTGCCAATGGTGACCATTTTGATCTGTTTTTCATGTAGTGGTAGTATCACAGTAAAAACTACTACGAAGGGCTACGTTACTTCCGATTTGTTATAAGTACTGTAATACGGAACTGTGCAATAACTAGACCCAGCTACTGTGCTGTGTGGTACTGTTGCATTCAAGTTCAAACGTGCCTGGAAACCGTTAAATGATTTAGGTAATGAAGTGCACTGAAGTGATATTTAAATTACAGAAGTTGTGTATTATTTATCGTTTCCATAGTTACTTGTTTCGTGGATAAAATGGTACAGTGTGATACAGTTTTGAATAGCTCTTGGAAAGGGTGAGTGTTGTTTTGAATAAAATTTACGTGGTTCCATATAACAAATTGAACTTCTACCCTGTATCTCCTACATCTATCGAAATACATAAAATGTATATCCTCAGCAAGGACTATCCACTGATGTTAAGAAACATGCGTTGAACAATTTTCCGTTTAATGGATCAGACAAAGCTATTTTGGGTGACATTGACTGCAAAAAATCGCTTCTCCAAAAAGGTGTCGTGAGCATAAAAGAAGGTAAGCGAGTTCGTATATCTGGAAGATGATGTGTTATTACAATATCGAGCCACTCTCATGAGAGAGTAGCGTTAGTAGCATCACTAGGGCGATGAAAATCAGGTTTGCTTTAAATACACGCTGTAAAGGTCGTGAGCGTTACTCACTTTTCGGATTGGACTTGGTGAGTTGATGTTAGACAAGAATGACCTTAAGTGGATAAAGACGCGATTGTTAACACCTCAATCAGTTATAACGAGTTCTTGTAATAGAGGCTTCGAGAAGCTGATTGATAATTCTGCGATACTGCGGAAAGACTTGGCAGGAATGTAGCCACTGCACATGATTGCTACCTATTGTTGTCACGATAACGGGGGGGGGGGGGGGGGGGGGGAAGACCATCGTGTTCGTCGTGGTGCTCTGCCTCATCGTAATGCATCTGCATCGTAATTCAAGCAGCAGATGGCACATCAGTGACGCAACGAACTGTTACTCACCGGTTACTTCAAGGATAGCACCAAGCCAGAGGCCTTGTACCGTGTGCATTCCATTGACCCCAAACCACTTCCACTTGCTTATTGGAGGGCAGCGTGGAGGTCTGTTGCGTTTCCTGAGTGAAAGCTGGTTCTGCCTGGGTGCCAAAAAATGGTTCAAATGGCTCTGAGCACTATGGGACTCAACTGCTGTGGTCATCAGTCCCTTAGAACTTAGAACTAATTAAACCTAACTAACCTAAGGACATCACACTCATCCATGCCCGAGGCAGGATTCGAACCTGCGACCGTAGCAGTCGCACGGTTCCGGACTGCGCGCCTAGAACCGCGAGACCACCGCGGCCGGCTGGGTGCCAGTAACGGCCGTGTGTTGGTTAGAAGGAGGCCAGTGGGGGGGCCTGCATAAATCCTGTCTCCGTGTTAGACACACAGCGATTTCGTATGACAGCAGGTACACTCTCTTGGTTATCCTAAGCACTTTGACTGCGAATTAGTATGTCAATCTGGTGATTCGACCTACTGTGCGGCCATCAATGAACAGCATGCCAGAGGGTGTGTTCCAGTGCTCTTGTAACCCAACATGCTCTTCTGACAAGGGGAGGCCACCAATTGTGAAATTCAGATTCGATTCATACTGCGCATAATAAAAGCTCATGGCCAGAGGTGTAACGTGGCAAAGCACCAAGATGCACTTCTCAGCCGTTGTCGAGAAAATCGACAGTTAAAAGAAACCGTTGCGGTGAAATACTATCTACGATTAATGATTTTCTACAGCGTCATAGCGCAGAGGTAAGCCCTGGGGTTCGTAATCCGAAGGTCGCCGGATTTTATCTCGCGCCATGCAATATTTTTTTATTATTAGTTTTTTGCAATTCAAATATATATATATATATATATATATATATATATATATATATATATATATATACACACACTCCTGGAAATGGAAAAAAGAACACATTGACACCGGTGTGTCAGACCCACCATACTTGCTCCGGACACTGCGAGAGGGCTGTACAAGCAATGATCACACGCACGGCACAGCGGACACACCAGGAACCGCGGTGTTGGCCGTCGAATGGCGCTAGCTGCGCAGCATTTGTGCACCGCCGCCGTCAGTATCAGCCAGTTTGCCGTGGCATACGGAGCTCCATCGCAGTCTTTAACACTGGTAGCATGCCGCGACAGCGTAGACGTGAACCGTATGTGCAGTTGACGGACTTTGAGCGAGGGCGTATAGTGGGCATGCGGGAGGCCGGGTGGACGTACCGCCGAATTGCTCAACACGTGGGGCGTGAGGTCTCCACAGTACATCGATGTTGTCGCCAGTGGTCGGCGGAAGGTGCACGTGCCCGTCGACCTGGGACCGGACCGCAACGACGCACGGATGCACTCCAAGACTGTAGGATCCTACACAGTGCCGTAGGGGACCGCACCACCACTTTCCAGCAAATTAGGGACACTGTTGCTCCTGGGGTATCGGCGAGGACCATTCGCAACCGTCTCCATGAAGCTGGGCTACGGTTCCGCACACCGTTAGGCCGTCTTCCGCTCACGCCCCAACATCGTGCAGCCCGCCTCCAGTGGTGTCGCGACAGGCGTGAATGGAGGGACGAATGGAGACGTGTCGTCTTCAGCGATGAGAGTCGCTTCTGCCTTGGTGCCAATGATGGTCGTATGCGTGTTTGGCGCCGTGCAGGTGAGCGCCACAATCATTACTGCATACGACCGAGGCACACAGGGCCAACACCCGGCATCGTGGTGTGGGGAGCGATCTCCTACACTGGCCGTACACCACTGGTGATCGTCGAGGGGACACTGAATAGTGCACGGTACATCCAAACCGTCATCGAACCCATCGTTCTACCATTCCTAGACCGGCAAGGGAACGTGCTGTTCCAACAGGTCAATGCACGTCCGCATGTATCCCGTGCCACCCAACGTGCTCTAGAAGGTGTAAGTCAACTACCCTGGCCAGCAAGATCTCCGGATCTGTCCCCCATTGAGCATGTTTGGGACTGGATGAAGCGTCGTCTCACGCGGTCTGCACGTCCAGCACGAACGCTGGTCCAACTGAGGCGCCAGGTGGAAATGGCATGGCAAGCCGTTCCACAGGACTACATCCAGCATCTCTGCGATCGTCTCCATGGGAGAATAGCAGCCTGCATTCCAGCGAAAGGTGGATATACACTGTACTAGTGCCGACATTGTGCATGCTCTGTTGCCTGTGTCTATGTGCCTGTGGTTCTGTCAGTGTGATCATGTGATGTATCTGACCCCAGGAATGTGTCAATAAAGTTTCCGCTTCCTGGGACAATGAATTCACGGTGTTCTTATTTCAATTTCCAGGAGTGTATATATATATATATATATAGTGAAGGCGGATCGCTCTCCAATTGTACAGCCTCCATTTTTCCGTTTGTTTAACAGGGTGTACCAAAGCTGTCCCGTCCGCACTGATTTTCGACGATGTTATAAGTTGCGCTAGGGACCGCATCTACCTACTTTCGAAGTTAGCAGGCAACTACGCTGTTATGGGGCGGCTCGTCTCGGCCCATTCAACATCTGTCCTTCAAGTGTAACGAGCGAGTAACGGAGTTTATACACTCCTGGAAATGGAAAAAAGAACACATTGACACCGGTGTGTCAGACCCACCATACTTGCTCCGGACACTGCGAGAGGGCTGTACAAGCAATGATCACACGCACGGCACAGCGGACACACCAGGAACCGCGGTGTTGGCCGTCGAATGGCGCTAGCTGCGCAGCATTTGTGCACCGCCGCCGTCAGTGTCAGCCAGTTTGCCGTGGCATACGGAGCTCCATCGCAGTCTTTAACACTGGTAGCATGCCGTGACAGCGTGGACGTGAACCGCATGTGCAGTTGACGGACTTTGAGCGAGGGCGTATAGTGGGCATGCGGGAGGCCGGGTGGACGTACCGCCGAATTGCTCAGCACGTGGGGCGTGAGGTCTCCACAGTACATCGATGTTGTCGCCAGTGGTCGGCGGAAGGTGCACGTGCCCGTCGACCTGGGACCGGACCGCAGCGACGCACTGACGCACGCCAAGACCGTAGGATCCTACGCAGTGCCGTAGGGGACCGCACCGCGACTTCCCAGCAAATTAGGGACACTGTTGCTCCTGGGGTATCGGCGAGGACCATTCGCAACCGTCTCCATGAAGCTGGGCTACGGTCCCGCACACCGTTAGGCCGTCTTCCGCTCACGCCCCAACATCGTGCAGCCCGCCTCCAGTGGTGTCGCGACAGGCGTGAATGGAGGGACGAATGGAGACGTGTCGTCTTCAGCGATGAGAGTCGCTTCTGCCTTGGTGCCAGTGATGGTCGTATGCGTGTTTGGCGCCGTGCAGGTGAGCGCCACAATCAGGACTGCATACGACCGAGGCACACAGGGCCAACACCCGGCATCATGGTGTGGGGAGCGATCTCCTACACTGGCCGTACACCACTGGTGATCGTCGAGGGGACACTGAATAGTGCACGGTACATCCAAACCGTCATCGAACCCATCGTTCTACCATTCCTAGACGGGCAAGGGAACTTGCTGTTCCAACAGGACAATGCACGTCCACATGTATCCCATGCCACCCAACATGCTCTAGAAGGTGTAAGTCAACTACCCTGGCCAGCAAGATCTCCGGATCTGTCCCCCATTGAGCATGTTTGGGACTGGATGAAGCGTCGTCTCACGCGGTCTGCACGTCCAGCACGAACGCTGGTCCAACTGAGGCGCCAGGTGGAAATGGCATGGCAAGCCGTTCCACAGGACTACATCCAGCATCTCTAGGATCGTCTCCATGGGAGAATAGCAGCCTGCATTGCTGCGAAAGGTGGATATACACTGTACTAGTGCCGACATTGTGCATGCTCTGTTGCCTGTGTCTATGTGCCTGTGGTTCTGTCAGTGTGATCATGTGATGTATCTGACCCCAGGAATGTGTCAATAAAGTTTCCCCTTCCTGGGACAATGAATTCACGGTGTTCTTATTTCAATTTCCAGGAGTGTATTTCATGCCTGCCACAGCAAATTTGTGTTCGTGGGGTCTCTATTCTAATTCGAACGTTTGACTTACGCTATACGTATTCGTTTCTACGTCTTCCGTTAACTGTAAGTGGTTGACATTATGAAGACAATTAATAACATTTGTGAAATACAACTTTGTTTGCGGAAAATATAATGATGTTCGAAGTCGCCAGTTTTTCCACGACAAACGACTTTCAACAACTTATTATATGCATAATTGTTGCAACTGATTGCCGGGAATTATATATATACACAAATTACAAAAAACAAATACTAAAAAAAAAAAAGTTGCATGGAGCGAGATTCGATCCGGCGACCTTCGGATTACGAACCCGAGCGCTTACCGCTGCACCACCACGCTGCAGAAAATTATTAATCGTATAGAGTATTTCACCGCAACGGTTTCTTTTAACTGTCGATTTTCTCGACAACGGCTCAGAAGTGCATCTTGGTGCTTCGCCACATTACACCTCTGGCCATGAGCTTTTATTATGCGCAGTATGAACCGAATCTGAATTTCACAATTGCCGGCCTCCCCTTGTGAGTCTCGACATGTTGCCTTGGCCTGCTCGACCACCGCATCTTTCTCCATTCGAGGAGGTATGAGACATCATCGGACGACATCATCGACATTCAAAAACAGCATAAGCGTCCCACTACTGACCGAGCAAGTGCAATAGGCGAGGGAGGCCATCCCACGAACTGACATCCGGTACCTGTGCAACACAGGGTATGCACGTTTGCATGCTTGCATTCAATATTTTGACGATTGCACCGGTTATCAAATACCATAATTTTATATTTGTAATGGGTTATGTTGCGCTCACATTAACCTGTGATCTTGCAATGTTAATCATTTAAACATGTTACTTACACAAATATATTCCCAAAACTTCATTACTCTACATTAACCATTGTTTGGTGTTATCCTAGACAGTAAATTGTTCATTAGACTGAAAATGGAATTTTAGTAAAGTACCTGGCGCTTAATTTTTTTTCCCCGACTTTCAGTTAATCATAATTCACATTTGTTACCAAAATCCGTGGCTTTAGTCCTATGGGTGTAATTTTCAGTCGCCATTATTTAAAGAAGTCAGAAAGCAACTTTAAAGCACTGAATATTTTACTGAGTCCTGCTCTAGGTAGGTATAATTCCAGTTCCCAAATCTGTTTTGAACATATCGCCACGTATTCTGACGACTTCTATAGTGCAGTTACAGTCAAAATGAGATTAGTTAATACTGGAGAACGGAAGATTTTCTATTTTATATCTTTGAACTGACGAACATAGAGTGATATGGTCATGGAGTGGCCGGCAGGAGTGGCTGTGCGGTTCTAGGCGCTTCAGTCTGGAACCGAGCGACCGCTACGGCCGCAGGTTCGAATCCTGCCTCGGGCATGGATGTGTGTGATGTCCTTAAGTTAGTTAGGTTTAAGTAGTTCTAAGTTCTAGGGGACTGATGACCAAAGTAGTTAAGTCCCATAGTGCTCAGAGCCATTTGGTCATGGAATGCTACACTTCAGTCGCATAGGGTGCCGCTTGCACAGAGCAGAGCCGAGTCTCCCATACCCAGCCGCCATCCCGTACCTTAAAAAAAAAAAAATAAATAAATAAATATATATATATATATATATATATATATATATATATATATATATATATATATATATAGTGCCTCGTAGGCGATTATGAAGTAAAGCAAATATTAATATGGCGCGATGCACACGTCTGCTGCCCATCCTACTCCATGTACAAAAGAGAAAGAAAATACGATTGAAAAG
This sequence comes from Schistocerca americana, assembly GCF_021461395.2. Lineage (NCBI taxonomy): Eukaryota > Metazoa > Arthropoda > Insecta > Orthoptera > Acrididae > Schistocerca > Schistocerca americana. The sequence continues at coordinate 56,272,056 of NC_060120.1, read as the reverse complement.
TTATTACTACCCCCTAGCACCACAACGTTCATATATTTTAGTTTGGATGAGTTTATATTTCCAGTCTTTTCATATCTACCGAGAAACACACGGGATCCAAGCTTGTCCTAGCCGTGAGACTGTCGGGATTTGAATTTAAGGCCTTTAGATTTGATTGACTTATCGTGTAACCGAAGTTTAACCGATTACTTTTAGCACTCGTGTGGACGACCTTACACTTTTCGTTATTCAGGGTCAACTGCCAATTTTCGCACCATACAGATATCTTTCCTAAACCGTTTTCCAATTGGTGTTGATCTTCTGATGACTTTACTAGTCGATAAACGACAGCGTCATCTGCAAACAACCGAAGACGGCTGCTCAGATTGTTCAAAATGGCTCTGAGCACTACGCGACTTAACTTCTGAGGTCATCAGTAGCCTAGAACTTAGAGCTAATTAAACGTAACTAACCTAAGGACATCACACACATCCATGCACGAGGCAGGATTCGAACCTGCGACCGTAGCGGTCGCTCGGCTCCAGAGTGTAGCGTCTAGAACCGCACGGCCACTCCGGCCGGCTGCTCAGATTGTCTCCCAAGTTTATATAGATAGGGAACAGCAGAGGGACTATAATACTGCCTTGGGGACCGCCAGGAATCACTTCTGTTTAAGTCGATGACTTTCCGTCAGTTACTACGAACTATGACCTCTCTGATAGGAAATCACGAATCCAGTCACATAACTGAGACGATATTCCATAAGGACGCAGTTTCAATACAAGCCGCTTGTGTGGTACAGTGTCAAAAGCCTTCCGGAAAGCCGGTCGGAGTGGCCGTGCGGTTCTGGGCGCTACAGTCCGGAGCCGAGCGACCGCTACGGTCGCAAGTTCGAATCCTGCCTCGGGCATAGATGTGTGTGATGTCCTTGGGTTAGTTAGGTTTAATTAGTTCTAAGTTCTAGGCGACTGATGACCTCAGCAGTTAGGTCGCATAGTGCTCAGAGCCATTTGAACCATTGAACCTTCCGGAAATTCAGAAATACGGGATCAGTTTGAAATACCTCGTCAATAGTACTCAGCACTTCATGTGTTTCACAGGAACGATGTTTTCTAAATCCGTGTTGACTGTGTGTCTATAGGCCGATTTCTTCGAGGTAATTCATAATGTCCGAACACAATACATGTTCCAAAATCCTGCTACATATCGACGTTAATGATATGGGCCTGTATTTTAGTGGATCACAATAAACAATAACTACTGCAAGAATGTTCTCTTTTGAACAAAATAATTCTTATTTTATATTTTAATATAACTGATACATTTAGCTTAATAAACTTTATTTTCACTATAGTCCCTAAGCTATGCCGTAAACGTTTCCTATGTGATAGACTAGCCGTTCTCTTTCTTCTTATGGGTTTAAAGTAGTCACATCTATTGGAAATACCACCCTCGAACACTCTTATTTTTTCGTCTTATGTAATCAAAATTTAAAAACATATTCATAACTTAGAATTGAATTTTCACTCTGCAGCCGAGTGTGCGCTGATATGAAACTTCCTGACAGATTAATTCTGTGTGCCGGACCGAGACTCGAACTCGGGATTTGTTCCTTTCGCGGGCAACTGCCACCACAGCTACCCGAGCACAAGTTACGGCCCGTCCTCAGAGCTTTAATTCCGCCAGTATCTCCTCTCCTACCTTCCACACCTTCACAGACGCTCTCCTGCAGACCTTGCAGAACCAGCACTCCTGCAAGGAAGGATATTGCGGAGACATGGTTTAGGCTGGGGATGATTCATTCTGGAAACATCCCGCAGGCTGTAGCAAAGCCATGTTTCCCTAATATGCTCCCTTCCAGGAGTGCTAGTTCTGCAAGGTCTGCAGGAGAGCTTTAATTCCGCCAGTACCTCGTCTCCTACCTTCCAAACTTGACAGAATGTAACATTACCCAGGCTGTGGCTAGGCCATGTTTCCGCAATATCCTTTCTTCCTGGAGTGCTAGTTCTACAAAGTCTGCAGCAGAGTTTCTGTGAAGGTTTGGAAGGTAGTAGACGAGGTACTGGCGGAATTAAAGCTGTGAGGACGGGGCGTGAGTCGTGCTCGGGTAGCTCATACGGCAGAGCACTTGCCCGCGAGAGGCACAGATCCCGAGTTCGAGTCTCGGTCCGGTACACAAATTTAATCTGCCAGGAAGTTTCATTCATAATTTGCGCTTCATGATAAAATTCCGTAGTAAAATTGTAAATCGGTAAAAAAATACAAAAATACTGTAGTAAACCAGTCAAGTATTCGTTCCAAAGGGAGAGATTTATTGTTATTAACAAACAGGTAATATTAAGGCCATCCCTGATGGAAACAGATTTCTGTGTGTCCGTCTGCAATTTACTTTCTGCTCTTGAGCGTGGTAGTTACAAAAAATAAACTGAAGTACTTCTTCGGTAACGCTGTATTTCAAAAGCTAGTGATTTTTTTGTCATGTGTATAATTTATCCGCTGTATTTTCTACTTCTCGAACATTCTTTGTGGATGACTACTTAGAGTACGAATAACAAAAAGTTGATCGATAACTGTACATTGTGTCCTGATAATCATAGTCCTTCTATTGTTGATAGTTTTACTCATGCGAGAAACTAAACTTTTTTTTATTTGGTGTGAAGATGCTAACTTACCATTACTGTGTTAGATTGTAATTCTAACAGGCAAGTTCTAAGAGCCAAACCAAAAGCGTCAAAGAGTATAGATACTGCCAATTATCGAAATTTTTATGTTTTTCTGTTGTACGCTATATGTACGTAGTGTGCTCATATACTTACGTATGTTTCTCAATACAGGACTTAAAAATCAGTTGCCACCAATCTCTCTACTAATAGTTCTCTTTCTAATCTGTTTCAGGTACGTTGCAACAGAACTGATGGAATTAACCAGTTCTAAAACTTATTTTTGGTATGTACAAAATTTGCTTTAAATTTTACGGAAATTTCAATGACTGTTAATATGCAACTAAGTTAACATGTTTTAGCGGTATTTTATATTGTTAAACGCCAACTAACAATAATTTGCTGAAACGTCATTTAATTTTTTGTAATGATGGTTGACTTTAGTTTGCATACAGAATGACACAGTATCTTGAACAACTGTAGTGATAACTTATTCAACGATATTTACGGAAAATAACATTTAACCATGAGCTGTCTAGGCTCTCTCGGGGCCTGTGTGGAGAACTTCGTTTGTGTACCAATAAACTGCATAACAGTCGTGGAACTCTGCATCACTCCATTAACGAGAAAAAAACAAAAAGTGGGATTTTTTTGTGCTCAGTCAAAAATTACCTGCTTACAGTTCCGGTTGGAGAGTGTGTTTACATCATTACCTGCATAACCTGACATGGAACACATATTACTTCCAGAATGTTTGCGTGGTACTTTCGGGAACGAAGGCCAAAAGCGTTATTACCTATTACTCCTCCCATTATCGGCGTCATACTACTACTTGTTGAACTCGTGGACTAATAAATTCAGTAGCAAAACATGTGCTGGAGTGGCCTGCACGATTTCCAGAGGTGACAGCTACTGCACAAGTTTTGGTTTCTCTCGATGTCATCGCGTTGTCACCCCCACTCCATACCGCACCACCATAGACCCTCGCTTACTGAAGCAGTTTTTCAAGATAGCTGCACATAACCTCAGAGTTTGTATTCATTATTTCCTACACATTTGATGTTTATACACACATAACTGACTACGAAATGCCTGCCATGTTTTATATATGACCTACCACATGTTCTACATTTTGAATGAGATAAAAGAGAAACTGCAATGTTTGAGAGTCAATTGACGTGAAAGTTGAAGGTGACAAAACTTCACTGTTCCAGAACTTATTGGGTACATTTTCATTTTAAATCACAAACTCTATCACAGATATATCCTACTCTTTCCAACGACCATGAAATTTTGTTAAACAGAGTACACATTTCCTTTAAAACCCACCATGCTTCCTTCAGTAAGCCGTTAGTGAGTAAGACAGTTTGTCTAGATACTTTTCCTGTCATAATAATAAGTAATATAGTACCTAGAAATAATTGTTTAGTATTAACCTCCGAGCTGCTACGAGCCGGAAAACTTCCACTGAAATGGAAAAAATACGATTACCAGCGCTGAACGCAGAGTTAACTATTATTTCCGTTTATGCCATCTTTTGTGGTAAATGACGATGACATAATTAATCTTTCCCCAAAAGTTCTTGAAATTGACAGCAGATAACCCAGATTCATATAAGAAATTTACTGCTCCAGCTACGTTTCGTTCAGGTGTAGTGCTATCTATCTACCTACGTGATACTCTCCTATTCACAATAAAGTGCCTTGCACAGGGTTCAATGAACCACCTCTCTCTACCGTTCCACTCTCGAACGGCACGCAGGAAAAACGAGCACTTAAATTTTTCTGCGCGAGCCCTGATTTCTCTTATTTTATCGTGATGATCATTTCTACCTATGTACGTGGGTGCCAACAGAATGTTTTCGCAATCGGAGGAGAAAACTGGTGATTGAAATTTCATGGGAAGATCCTGTCGCTACGAAAAACGCCTTTGTTTTAATGATTTCCACTCCAATTCACGTATTATGTCTGTGACACTATCTCCCCTATTTCACAATAACACAAAAAGAGCTGCCCTTTTTTGTACTTTTTCGATGTCATCCGTCAGTCGCACCTGATGCGGATCCCACACCGCGCAGCAATACTCGAGAGTTGGGCGGACGAGCGTGGTGTAAGCAGTCTCTTTAGTAGACCTGTTGCACCTTCTAAGTGTTCTGAAAATGAATCGCAGCCTTTGGTTTGCTCTACGCACAATATTATCTATGTGATTGTTCCAATTTAGGTTATTTGTAATTGTAATCCCTAAGTATTTATTTGAATTTACAGCCTTCAGATTTGTGTGACTTTTCGCGCAATCGAAATTTAGCTGATTTCTTTTAGTACTCATGTGAATAACTTCACACTTTTCCTTGTTCAGGGTCAATTGCCACTTTTCGCACCATACAGATATCTTACCTAAATCATTTTGCAAGTCGTTTTGATCATCTGATGACTTTAGAAGACGGTAAATGACAGCATCATCTGCAAATAATCTAAGACGGCTACTGAGATTGTCTCCTATGTCGTTAATATAGATCAGGAACAATAGAGGGCCTGTAACACATCCTTGGGGAACGCCGGATATTACTTCTGTTTTACTCGATGACTTTCCGTCTATTACTACGAACTGTGACCTTTCTGACATGAATCACGAATCCAGCCGCACAACTGAGGCGATACTCCTTAGGCACGCAGTTTGGTTAGAAGACGCTTGTGAAGAACCGCGTCGAAAGCTTTTTGGAAATCTAAAAATATGGAAGCAATTTGACATCCGCTGTCGATAGCACTTAATACTTCATGAGTATAAAGGACTGGTTGTGTTTCACAACATCGATATTTTCTGAAACCGTCTGACTATGTGTCAATAAATCGTTTTCTTCGAGATACTTCATAATGTTCGAATACAGTATATGTTCCAAAACCCTGCTGCAAATCGACGTTCAGCCTAGCAGCAACTGCCTTGTGGTCGCTAATCCCTGTATTCGTCATAATACTCACTATTTGGCCAGGATTATTTGTTGCTAAGAGGTCAAGTATGCTTTCGCAACCATTTACGCTTCGAGTGGGTTCATGAACTAATTGTTCAAAATAATTTTCTGAGAAAGCATTCAGCACAACGCGTTTCAGGAACGCGTTCAATGTGCCAAAAGCTGCGTGAGATGAAAATCCGTAAATTACTTCGCACGTGTGCCCCCTGCTGTTGCCTCTCAATAATCGCAGTGCAATCGGTAAAAGATTGCATAAATCTGAAAATCTGAATATTTGTAGAATAACTTGTCAATAATATCTGATTATAATTATTTTTCAGCTCTACATGCAGCTGTTGTACCTGCACCATGCAGAAACTGCACACACGGAACTCATCATTTGCAGTGCTTTTTTACATTAAATAATGAACGAAATAAAATGTTTTAGTCGTAACAGCCACAACTGTGTTTAGCTTCTACAAAGAACGAAATTTGCTGCACCGGCCGTTAGTCATTTATATTTCATTTTTGTTGTGTGTACTACGACGTTTCCGCAGAGTAGTCACTGTCAAGCAACTGAAGATATACCACAAAAACGTAACTAGAGTGCAAGGTACAATTGAACCGTTGGTCATAGTTGCCAGAATAAAATCAAAATAAGACAGATCAAAATAGCGCTTACAACATTCACCGCATTAATTGAGAATGTTTTGCTTTACAGTCATGTAATTTCATGGTCAGTCCGCAGTTGGCCAGATATGCAAGAAACTAAAGTAAAAATTGAACAGGCAATAGTTGAAAGCCTCTTATAATAAAATGGTTTACCGTATTATCCGGCTTGAGAGACATAATATTCCTTGCAGCACTAACAGCAACACACAGAGCAAAGCCATTTACTAGTGTGAGGGAGCAGCTGTCTGTTTGCAGCGACACCTCTTGCTAAAAAAGGTATAGATGAACCTGTGTGAACAGTTAAGCTCTGTGTGTGATCTATGTTATCTGTTTAATACAAATCATGCGACAGTTCTGTTCAAAAGGAATCACAGCACTTTCACTGCTTCTCCTGTCACAGTTCTAAAGATGGGGAGGAAAGTACAGCGTTAGTGCCTTTAAACAGAAGCGCAGCCGTGTGTGTACTGCAAAATTAATATTTTACATTATCTTCACTCTTCATTTTTAGACGCGTAGCTACTACCCCCCATACAATGAGGTGACAGAATTCATGGGAAACCTCTTATTGGCGTGTCGGACCACCTTCTTCCCGGCATTGAGCAGCAACTCGACGTGGCAAGGACTCAGCATGTCGCTGGGAGTCCCCTGCAGAAATATTCGGCCATGCTCCCTGTTATACTGGAGCCAAGGTAGCCCCTCAGGGCCGGCAACACATATTACACCACAGAGGACGAGGTTGTCTATGCCCAAGGCGTACCAAAAGCACCATGGTAAACAAAGGCTATTTACATACAAGATCATGGAAACAGACATTCCGAGCACTACTTCCCGCAAGGGGAGCTCGAGCCACGGCCTGCAGGAAGTATCACTACGCCAATAACCTGACTGGCTGCAGACAGCTATTTAGGGGCTAGAACCAGCCCCAAAGTTCAGTTTGCCGGCCGAAGTGGCTGTGTGGTTCTAGGCGCTGCAGTCTGGAACAGCGAGACCGCTACGGTCGCAGGTTCGAATCCTGCCTCGGGCATGGATGTGTGTGATGTCCTTAGGTTAGTTACGTTTAACTAGTTCTAAGTTCTAGGGGACTAATGACCTCAGAAGTTCAGTCCCATAGTGCTCAGAGCCATTTGAACCATTTTGAACCAAAGTTCAGTTCACGCCAGATGCCGACCACGTATACTGTGATCGCTGAAGATTACGTCTTCGTCTCCGAATTGGACTGTTACTAGTGTGTGTGTGAGGGTGTGTGTGTGTGTGTGTGTGTGTGTGTGTGTGTGTGTGTGTGTGTGTGTGTGTGTGTGTGTGCGTGTGTTACCATGTACCTTTGTGAGAAATTGGAAGTGAAATTTTGTTTGCCTCAATTAGAAGACTTTTACTGGTATCGCTATTGTTACCTTTTGTTTGTTGTGCAGTCATTAGCCTTGTGAAGTTCCATCAATACGAGTTGTGTTTGTGAAAAATTATGAATTGTCAGTCACAAAACTCCCCTCATATGTGAAAGTGTTGTTGAAATTCTTGCCGTTCTAGGGTTTTGTGCACGAACAGACCTTTCCATTACGTCCCGTAAATATTCGATGGGTGGCCAAATCGTTCGCTCGAATTATCCGGAATGTTATTCAAACCAGTTGCAAACAACTGTGGCCCGTGACATGATGCATTTCATCCAGTAAAATTCCATCGTTTCTTGGGAACATGTCATCCATGTATGGTTTGGTCTCAAAGTAGCCGAACATAGCCATTTGAAGTCAATAATAGGTTCAGTTGGACCAGAGGACTCAGTCCATTCCATGTAAACACAGCCCACAACATTATGGATCAACAACTATGTTGCCCTGTGCCTTGTTAACAACTTGGATGCATGGCTTCGTGGGCTCTTCGCCAAATTCGAGTCCAACCATCAGCTTTTACCAGCTGAAATGAGGACTATTTGACCAGACCAACCGGCCGAAGTGGCCGAGCGGTTCTAAGCACTACAGTCTGGAACCGCGCGACTGCTACGGTCGCAGGGTCGAATCCTGCCTTGGGCATGGGTGTGTGTGATGTCCTTAGGTTAGTTAGGTTTAACTAGTTCTAAGTTCTAGGGGACTAATGACCTCAGAAGTTAAGTCCCATAGTGCTCAGAGCCATTTGAACCATTTTTTGACCAGACCACGGTTTTTCAGTCATCTTGGATCCAACTGATAGGGTCACGAGCTTAGGAGAGTTATTGCAGGCGACGTAGTGCTCTTAACAAAGACACTCACGGCTGTCGTCTGCTGACATAGCCTAATAACGCAAAATATTATCATACTGTCCAAACGGACACGTTCGCCGAAAGGGCGAAATTGATTGTTGCTTGTCTGTTAGCACTGACCACTCTTTACAAACACCGCTGCTCTCGGTAGTTAAGGGAAGGCCATCGGGCACAGCGTCGTCCGTGGTGAGAGGTAATGCCTAAGATTCTTGGTGCACTCTTGACACTGTGTATCTCGGAATATTGAATTGTGTACGGATTGTCGAAATGGAAACTCCCATTCATATAGCTCGAACTACCATTCCTCCTTCAGTGTCTGTAAATTCCCGTCGTGCGGCCGCAGTCACGTCGAAAATATTTTCACATGAATCGCCTGAATACAAATGCCAGCTCCGCACTTTTCTTTATACCTTGTGAACGCCGTTTCTCCGCCATCTGTAAGTACACATACAAATATCCGACGACTTTTGTCACCTTAACGCACTGCCTTCCACAGCAAAAGTACTTTTAGTACTTATGACCCGACCAATTATATCATAAGTTTTACCTGGAAATAATAGAAAACGTTTCCATTACGTAGGTTTCACAAATTTTCTGAAGAGAAATTAACGTTTTGTTGCGCACATTATACACCGATTGCACTGTAATACTTCCTTGATGGAACTAACTGCTACTCCCTTACGTGTCGCGTCCCAAGGTAATCGAAACGGTGCCAAAGTAAAAGGCGTCGAACTTCTCTACTTTCGTGATTGAAGTCAACACTCGTAACTTTATAATACGAAGGTCATTCAGTAATTAAAGAGACAAATTGCTCTGCAGAAAAAAGCGTTTATTTTTACAAGACAATACTTTTTCTAATTTTCAACATAATCCCCTTGAACATTTATGCACTTGTTCCAATGGGATACAAGCTTTTTTATTCCTGCTGCAAAGACTCTTTATCATAGTTTTTCAACCAGTTTCTCACAAACTTTTCACGTCCTCGTTCTCCTGGAACCTCCTCTCGCGTGCCTCCTTCAGTGCACCAGACAAATGGAAATCACTAGGTGCTAAATCCGGACTAAATGGTATGAGGTAGTACTTCCCAGCTCATTTTGTCGGTGGTGTCACGGGTTAGTTGAGCAGTCCATGAGGACGTGTGTTATCTTGCTGGAGAATCACACCTCTCCTCTGAGATCCGCGACGTCTCTCACCAAGGCTGACTTCACCTTGTTTAAAGGCAAATCCGAGTAGTACTGGCTATTCACTGTACACTGCTCTTCTACATAATGACAAAAATCTGGACCTTCAGCATCCCAAAGCACCGTCAACAGGACTTTTCCTGCTTCTGCTTGGATTTTGAATTTTTTCCTGACAGGTGAGTTTGCGGGCTTCTAGTCCATGCTTTCTCTTTCTGATTTTGGCTCATAATAATGAACTCAAGTGCCATCAGAAGTTAAAATTTTGTTGAGAAAGTCCTCACCTTCTCTTTCATAACGTTCCTTTATCTCTTTGCATAATCACAACCTTGTTTCCTTGTGTAGCGCCGGGCGGCGTGGCCGAGCGGTTCTAGGCGCTACAGTCTGGAACTGCGCGACCGCTACGGTCGCAGGTTCTAATCCTGCCTCGGGCATGGATGTGTGTGATGTCCTTAGGTTAGTTAGGTTTAATTAGTTCTAAGTTCTAGGGGACTGATAACCTCAGATGTTAAGTCCCATAGTGCTCAGAGCCGTTTGAACCAATTTGATCCTTGTGTACCCGCATCAACTCCGTTGGGACGCATCTTGCACATGTTTTACGGCACTTCAGATTGTTACAGATAATTTAATGAACTGTAGCAGTACTAACTTGAACCTTATCAACTATCATTTCCATAGCCACACGGCGGTCGGCACGAATAATGTCATGAAACTGCAACTGGTCGCCCAGACGGCGTTCGTCAGTCACTGAGTCGCGACCATTTTTGAACTGCTGTACCCAATTGTGAAAATTGGCACAATTCATCTAACTTTCACCATAAACTTTAGAAATTCTACAGTATATATTCACTGGTTTCTCGCCTTCAGCAAGTGAAAAACCGATCACAGAACGTTGTTCAACTAATGTGGACATTTCAAGCGGACTCACCACCTTGAAATGTATTATATTATAAACAAAACAATGTTGATACATCAGCTGATGAGGGCTCATCCCAGTGATGCCAACTTAAATTCATAAAAGTACCATACGTGCCTTGCTAACAGTATTTCCCCCAGACCAATTTTTCTCTTTAATTACTGTATGACCATCGTAAAATTATTCGTTCAGTCAGGAAACATTCAATTACAAACAGAAAAATTAAAATAACACAATGTAAAACAAAGCTACAAGACATTATGCTGAGGACAGTGTTTACATGGAATGGAGTGGGTCGTCTGGCCCAACTCAACCGATCGCTGGTTGCTAATACAGGGTGGTTATATTTAAATGCAGCTCCTCACACAGGTGAAGTGAGGGTTTTAACTATCGTACGAGGTGCATTCAAGTTCTAAGGCCTCCGATTTTTTTTCTCCGGACTGGAAAGAGATAGAAACATGCACATTGTTTTAAAATGAGGCCACATTCATTGTCAATACGTCCAAGAGATGGCAGCACCGTACGGCAGATGGAATTTTACCGCCAGCGGCGAGAATGAGAACTGTTTTAAATACTTAAAAAGGCGACGTTTTCCTTACTTGAACAGTGTGCAATCATTCGTTTTCTGAATTTGCGTGGTGTGAAACCAATTGAAATTCATCGACAGTTGAAGGAGACATGTGGTGACAGAGTTATGGATGTGTCGAAAGTGCGTTCATGGGTGCGACAGTTTAATGAAGGCATAACATCGTGTGACAACAAACTGAAACAACCTCGGGCTCGCACAAGCCCGTCTGACGACATGATCGAGAAAGTGGAGAGAATTGTTTTGGGGGATCGCCGAATGACTGTTGAACAGATCGCTTCCAGAGTTGGCATTTCTGTGGGTTCTGTGCGCACAATCCTGCATGACGACCCGAAAATGCGAAAAGTGTCATCCAGGTGGGTGCCACGAATGCTGACGGACGACCACACGGCTGCCCGTGTGGAATGTTGCCAAGCAATGTTGACGCGCAACGACAGCGTGAATGGGACTTTCTTTTCGTCGGTTGTGACAATGGATGAGACGCGAATGCCATTTTTAAGTCCAGAAACAAAGCGCCAGTCAGCTCATTGGAAGCACACAGATTCACCGCCACCAAAAAAATTTCGGGTAACTGCCAGTGCTGAAAAAATATGGTGTCCATGTTCTGGGACAGCGAGGGCGTAATCCCTACCCATTGCGTTCCAAAGGGCACTACGGTAACAGGTGCATCCTACGAAAATGTTTCGAAGAACAAATTCCTTCCTGCACTGCAACAAAAACGTCCGGGAAGGACTGCGCGTGTGCTGTTTCACCAAGACAACGCACCCACACATCGAGCTAACGTTACGCAACAGTTTCTTCGTGATAACAACTTTGATGTGATTTCTCATGCTCCCTACTCACCTGACCTGGCTCCTAGTGACTTTTGGCTTTTTCCAACAACGAAAGACACTCTCCATGGCCGCACATTCACCAGCCGTGCTGCTATTGCCTCAGCGATTTTCCAGTGGTCAAAACAGACTCCTAAAGAAGCCTTCGCCGCTGCCATGGAATCATGGCGTCAGCGTTGTGAAAAATGTGTACGTCTGCAGGGCGATTACGTCGAGAAGTAAGGCCAGTTTCATCGATTTCGGATGAGTAGTTAATTAGAAGAAAAAATCGGAGGCCTTAGAACTTGAATGCACCTCGTATGTCAGCGAATCTTGCTAAATATGAAAATGAGTTGATGCGGAGGCGATTTAGGCTAGGAAAACAATTAGTAACAATTGTGGCCACCAGGTAAAAATCTGGTACCACACACAATTTGTATGACGGTGTGTCATCCACGCTGTCATTTGACAAGTCAGAACTTGAGTGAAAAGTATGGCTATCGAGAAGAGATACCGTCTGCTGTTAGTAAAAATGTCTTATGTGAATGGCAACATTTACAAGGCTGCGTTAAGAGGATTTAACGAAGATGGCAGTGAAATTTTGAAATGACAGGTGAGCTTGTCGTGGGACCTGGAGGAGGATGGCGTCCAGTACCGGTGGAGGTTACTGACGACGTTGGTGTTGCTGTAACTGATTGTGCAACACGTGCCCCGGTTACTGCTACTGCTCATGCTGTGTCACGAGAATCGTCAATTGAACGGTCAACAATACGGAAAGTTTTGCGGTCTATTTTTCACTGAAATCTGTACAAGATCTAGACCAGGGCTTCACAACATATGTGCTCACGGAGCAAGCTGTGAGCAGCAAGGCGCGATCACGGAGCAGCGCGAGCACGCTACCCCCACTACCGGACCAGAGCGGAGAGTGGGGAAAGTCACGTGGGGCACACAACAGCTGCCGCCAGTCAATGTAAATCCGCGGCCACCTGCAGGGATATCACTCACGAATTATTACTGCGACAAATGAAACAAATAAAGGAGAATGCACACATGCCACATAACGTTATTACCTTAGTGTATGCCTCTACATTCGCATTAATTTGTGAACTGTTACACAATAAAAGATGTCCCTGAAGTGTGGGATTCTCGGTTATCTTGTACTTTTTGCCCTTTACAATTGCATCTATGTTCGGAGTAATTGTTCTTGTGCATTTTAGGCGCAGCGCGCAGTTTAAATTTCGATCAGACAATGCGTTTCTCAGGTGCGTCTTGTTACATTTCATTGCAGAGAACAGTTGTTCACAAACATACGTGGAACCGAACACTGATAATATTGTAGCCGCCAGTTTGTGCAAACGAGGAAATATATCCTGAAGGAAGTGTCCGTAGAATTCCAAAATGTTTTTCTTGTTCTGGAAATTGTCTCTGTATTCTCTGTCACACTGCAGGTCAATAATTTCTTGCTGCAACTCAGGACGAATCTCTTAAATATTCGCTGAATATGGAGAGAACAGATCAAAATCACTGTCTAGTGCTGTCAGATCTTGGAAAGCGGTGATCAACTAATGTGAATAACGCTCACAGTCTTTGTGAACATCTTGCATGGATGTTAATTTAGGAAAATGAGCTAGGTTTCCTGTTTCCAGCTGACTCACCCAAAGTGTCAATTTCATTTTAAAAGCTCGTATTCAGTCTATGAAATGAGTAATCAGCAGATCTTTACCTTGTAGTAAAATGTTCAAAGCACTCAGATGGCTAGTTAAATCTGCTAAGAACGCGAGATCACATTCAAACGTGCGCGCGCATTTCCCCTCCCTCCCCTCCCTCCCTACTCCACGACCTTGCAACTGCTCGCGAGCATGTGCCTGAGCAGACGCGATTACTCGCGCTCAAAACCGGCCAGTTGTTAAGCCCTGATCTAGACGGTACGGCAACTGAAACGTCGTGATCCGCAGAAACTTTCTGAAATTGCCCTTCTGTCTCCGGCACGGATCAAAATAGATGACATGTGACCGGGAAATATTGTACGGAGTGACGAGGCACATTTTGCACTACAGCGTTTAGTGAATACGCAGAACTGCCGAATTTATGGTTCTCTCACACCGCGTAGTGTGCACGAAAAGGCGCTGCATTCACCGTATGTAAGCGTGTGGTTTGGGTTCACAAGCATCTGTATTTTCAGTCCGATCTTCTTCGCAGTGAATACAAACAGGCGGCCTGTCATATGTACTATGACGTCTGCAAGTTTTCCAGGTGTCCTTCCCACTTACGAAGAGCCTTGATGTGTGGGAACGACTGTTTTCATTTGAGATGGGACAGCACCTCATGTTACTCGCTCAGTGAAAGATCTACTTGATGCAATGTTCCGTGAACGAGTTATCTCCAGAGGTTTTCAAGGTGCACGGCCTGCAAGATCATCTGATCTGAATCCTTGTGACTTTCAGCTCTAGGGATATCTAAATGAACGCGTTTACCAGGGACACGTTTGGTCTCTACACCGGTCTGAAGGTCAATTTGCAGGAACACGTTGTTCAAATCCCCAGGAACTCCTGCGAGCAACTGTTGATCACGTAGTTTTACAGATGCAGCACCTCGTCGACGATTCGGGTGTTCGTACTGATCAAATTGTGTAAGCGTCAGTCAATGACATAATCGAAGTTATGGCTTTCTCAGGTCTTTGATACTAATCCATTACATATGGAATCATTCTTGTACATATTTCTTACAATCACAGTGCCAGATTTACACATGGAGGCCATAACTGGAACTAATATATAGATATATATTGTAGCATCGTAAAACGGTGCCGCCTTAACACTTTGGAATTTCCATCATATTTTACTGCCACACTGAACCTCTGTGAGTAGCTGGATATGGGATCCCAGAACACACCGATATTTTAAATGACCATTTACCCTGGCGAAGTTACATGCTGTCTTTAACCATGATTGCATGACGTCACGCATAATGTCAGAAGCCACGCTCTTTCTACGATGCTATGAGCATTACTTCAGAGGCCATTCACATTCCTTTTTCTGATGGCACGTTGGCGGGAATTTCAAAAAATATCCCCCCCCCCCCCCCCTTGAACCATGGACCTTGCTGTTAGTGGGGAGGCTTGCGTGCCTCAACGATACAGATAGCCGTGCCATAGGTGCAACCACAACGGAGGAGTATCTGTTGAGAGGCCAGACAAACGTGTCGTTCCTGAAGAGGGGCAGCAGCCTTTTCAATAGTTGCAGGGGCAACAGTCTGGATGATTGACTGATTTGGCCTTGTAACACTAACCAAAACAGCCTTGCTGTTGTGGTACTGAGAACGGCTGAAAGCAAGGGGAAACTACAGCCGTAAATTTTCCCGAGGCACGCAACTTTACTGTATGGTTAAATGATGATGGCGTCCTCTTGGGTAAAATATTCCGGAGATAAAATAGTCCTCCATCCGGATCTCCGGACGGGGACTACTCAGGAGGACGTTGCTATCAGGAAAAAGAAAACTGGCGTTCTACGGATCGGAGCATGGAATGTCAGATCCCTTAATCGGGCAGGTAGGTTAGAAAATTTAAAAAGGGAAATGGATAGGTTTAAGTTAGATATAGTGGGAATTAGTGAAGTTCGGCGGCAGGAGGAACAAGACTTCTGGTCAGGTGAATACAGGGTTATAAATACAAAATGAAATAGGGGTAATTCAGGAGTAGGTTTAATAAAGAATAAAAAGATAGGAGTACGGGTAAGCTACTACAAACAGCATAGAGAACGTATTATAGTGGCCAAGATAGACACGAAGCCCATGCCTACTACAGTAGTACAAGTTTATATGCCAACTAGCTCTGCAGATGACGAAGAAATTGAAGAAATGTATGATGAGATAAAAGCAATTATTCAGGTAGTGAAGGGAGACGAAAATTTAATAGTCATGGGTGACTGGAATTCGACAGTAGGAAAAGGGAGAGAAGGATACGTAGTACGTGAAATTAAATTAATTTCATAAACTAGTTGCCTCAGCTCTACAACAGCAGAGTACAGACTGATCTGTTTCAAGCGCACAGGTAAACACCACAACCATGGGGCGGACGTCTTCCCCTGATAGAAGGACAGCAGTTTGCAGCGCTGATGACTCGTTAATTTTTTATCAAGTTCCACAAGCGCTACGTAAGAAAATATCAGTTTGCTGTATTTCATTATCTCGTCTAACACTTGGTTCAAGAATCATAAAAGAAGGTTCTATACCTGGAAGAATCCTAGAGAGCCTCAAGCAGTTACAGGTGTAGACAGGGCACAACAAACTTTCAGCAGCAAATTGAAAAGTAAGAATGTAGGGAAATCAGTAAAGAGAAAGAAAGTGTTGTTGTTAGGTAGTTCCCATGGAAGAGGTGTTGGCCAACTCTTGCAGGATGAACTAGGATCAGAATACCAGGTCACCAATTTTTTTAAACCTAGTGCTGGTCTGGAGCAGGTGACAGAGGATTTAGGATCACTTTGCAAAGATTTCACTAAGGAAGACACCGTGGTTATAGTGGGTGGGGCAGGTAACAGTATTGACAGAGATCCTGGGTACAGCGTAGAGTGTGACCTGGCGAAGATTGCATCAGCATCGAGGCATACCAGTGTTGAGTTTGTATCTGTTCTTGGGCGCCATGACCGACCTCATTTGAACTCTTCTGTCAAGAGAGTTAATTTGGAGCTGGAACGGCTGCTCATGTCGGGTGCGGGGTCACACATTGGTGTGGTTCATGTTGATTCTATCAGTAGGTGGGATTATACTAGGCATGGCCTTCACCTCAACAGGAAGGGGAAGGGTAAATTGGCTGGGGAAATAGCAAGAAAGTTAAAGGGGGGAGGCACTGTCATGAGTGGTAAAATACCAGTGGTTATAGGATTCAGAAAAGACCCTTTTTTAGGGTAGGGAGGACAGAAAGAAAACAAATTTTAAGAGAGGTTAGAACTGAGACAAACCTTCAGTTTGAGAAAGAAATCAAAAAACATAATCCCAGCTTATTACATCAACATAAACAGCCATTGGTTAAGAATTTTCAACTGTCAGCAGATATTTTAACTCCACCCAATTTTAAGTCAGTCAATGTGAAATGTCAGCTATCTTTATTGCATCAAAATATTCGAGGACTGAGAAATAAAATTAATGAATTAACTATCTGCATAGATGAATTAGAGTCTTCAAACCCAGCTGACATAATCTGCCTCTCTGAACATCATGTGACCACTGGTATAGAACTTTTAAGTGTTACAGGGTTTAGGTTAGCATCTCATTTTTGTAGATCAGAAATGGAGAAAGGAGGAGTTGCCACATTCATCAGAAACGGTCATAAATTTAAGAACATAGACATTCATAAATTTTGCCTAGAACAGCATATGGAAGCATGTGCAACAGAATTAGATTTTCACAAAAAATCTTTCATAATATTAAGTGTATATCGAGCACCTGCAGGTAACTTTAATCTGTTTGTAAACCACCTTGAAGCTGTACTGGCCCATTTAACAACCAAAAACAAAGAAATAGTGGTTGCTGGTGATTTCAATGTAGATTTCCTTAAAGACTCTCCCAATAAGAACCTATTTGAGTTAGTAACACTATCATTCAACTTAATTCCCACAGTAAAGTTCCCCACTAGGATAACCACTTGCTCACAAACAGCCATTGATAATATCTTTATAGAAAAGTCAAATGAACAAAATTATATTACAAAACCAATAGTCAATGGCCTCTCAGACCATGACATGCAGTTCCTTCTGTTAAATGTTAATACTGAACAGGATATAAAATCTGTTAAATCTGAGCTCAAGAGGGTAATCAGTAAGCCAAAAATTGATTATTTTAGGACACTCCTCAGAGACATTCACTGGACTGATGTTTACAGTGCTCATGGCATGAATGAAAAATATAACATTTTTGCTAATAAAGTGCTTACCTTATTTGAACACTGCTTTCCCCCAAAACTTACCAAGGTTAGAGCAAAGTCTACAAAGAAGCCATGGATTACTCGAGGAATAGGGGTATCTTGTAAAACAAAAAGAAAACTGTATCTGTCAATCCGAAACATTTCCAATGTTGATGCTATAGCACATTATAAGAAATACTGCAAAATATTAAAGACTGTAATACGGATGTCAAAGCAAATATATTACAAGGAAAAGATAGTCATATCAGATAACAAAATAAAGACAATATGGGATATAGTGAAGGAGGAGACCGGTAGAACCAGACATGAAGAGGAACAAATAGCATTAAGAGTAAATGATGCATTGGTGACAGATGTGTATAGTGTTGCAGAACTTTTTAACAAACATTTTATAACTGTTACTGAAAAGATGGGGTTGTCAGGTTCGGTAGATGCTGCTATGGATTACCTTAGACCAGACATTTCAAGTAACTTCCATAATATGAATTTGACCCTCACTACCCCAACAGAAATAACGTCTATCATAAAATCTTTAAAATCAAAAACATCTAGTGGGTATGATGAAATATCAACAAAGTTAATTAAAGAATGTGATTCTGAGCTAAGGAACATATTAAGCTATCTGTGTAACCAGTCGTTTATCAGTGGAATATTTCCCGAATGGCTGAAATATGCTGAAGTTAAGCCACTGTTTAAGAAGGGAGATAAAGAAATAGCATCAAATTTCCGTCCAATTTCACTGTTGCCAGCATTCTCAAAAATTTTCGAAAAAGTAATGTACAGTCGTCTTTATAACCATCTTATCTCAAATAACATACTGTCAAAGTCACAGTTTGGATTTCTAAAAGGTTCTGATATTGAGAAGGCTATCTACACTTACAGTGAAAATGTACTTAATTCATTAGACAAAAAATTGCAGGCAACTGGTATATTTTGTGATCTGTCAAAGGCATTTGACTGTGTAAATCACAATATCCTTTTAAGTAAACTAGAATATTATAGTGTAACAGGAAATGCTGCAAAATGGTTCAAATCTTATATCTCTGGCAGGAAACAAAGGGTCTTATTAGGAAAGAGACATGTATCAAGCTATCAGGCATCATCCAACTGGGAACTAATTACATGTGGGGTCCCACAAGGTTCCATTTTGGGGCCCTTACTTTTTCTTGTGTATATCAATGACCTGTCATCAGTAACATTACCAGATGCCAAGTTTGTTTTGTTTGCTGATGATACAAACATTGCAATAAATAGCAAATCAAGTGTAGTCTTAGAAAGATCAGCCAATAAAATATTTGTGGACATTAATCACTGGTTCCTAGCCAATTCTTTGTCACTAAACTTTGAAAAAACACACTACATGCAGTTCAGAACTTGTAAGGGGTGTCCCAAGAGTATATGTCTAACATATGATGACAAGAAGATAGAAGAAGTGGACGGTGTTAAATTCTTGGGATTACAGCTTGATAATAAATTCAACTGGGAGGAGCACACCACAGAACTGCTGAAGCGTCTTAACAAATCTCTGTTTGCAATGCGAATTTTGTCAGACATAGGGGATATAAAAATGAAAAAGCTGGCATACTATGCTTACTTTCATTCCATAATGTCATATGGGATTATTTTCTGGGGTAATTCATCAAGCCAAGCTAAAGTTTTCCGGGCACAAAAACGTGCAGTAAGAATTATATGTGGTGTGAACTCAAGAACATCCTGCAGAAGCCTGTTTAGGGAACTAGGGATACTAACTACAGCTTCCCAATATATTTATTCCTTAATGAAATTTGTCATTAAAAATATATCACTTTTTCAAACCAACAGCTCAATTCATGGAATCAATACTAGAAATAAGAATAATCTTCACAAGGATTTAAAGTCACTTAGTCTTGTACAAAAAGGTGTGCATTATTCAGGAACACACATTTTCAATAACTTGCCAGCAGCCATAAAAAGCTTAACAACCAATGAAATTCAGTTTAAGAGAAGCCTAAAGGATTTATTGGTGGCCAACTCCTTCTACTCCATTGATGAATTTCTTAGGAAAACCAACTGATTTGTATATAAGTACAACATAACTTCTGCACAATTTCAGTGCAGTAATGTGTTCACTGAAAATTTGTGTGTGTGTGTGTGTGTGTGTGTGTGCTTGTGTGTGTGTAAGTGTGTAAGTATAATCTAACTTCTGCACCATTTCAGTGCAGTAATGTGTTCATTGTAAATAAGTATTACAGTAGTTGTATTACATGTTTCTTACCTTATAAATAAATAAAAAACTTTTTTATTTTAAATTCAGTGCAATAGTATTTGTAAAATGACTCTTAGTGTTCATTAAAAAATGACGATCATTCCACTTGGGACCTGTGGAATGGTACATTAGCTTATTTGTTTTAGTTGTAAATATTTGTCATGTATTGTTGTTTTTCTGACATGTTCCACATCCTGGAGGACCTCCTCACTACGGATCAATTGGAATGAAAGTAAATCTAATCTAATCTAATCTAGATACTAAAAGGTATCAGATAGATTATATAATGGTAAGACAGAGATTTAGGAACCAGGTTTTAAATTGTAGGACATTTCCAGGGGCTGATGTCGACTCTGACCACAATCTATTGGTTATGAGCTGTAGATTAAAACTGAAGAAATTGCAAAAAGGTGGGAATTTAAGGAGATGGGACCTGGATAAACTGACTAAACCAGAAGTTGTACAGAGTTTCAGGGGGAGCGTAAGGGAACAATTGACAGGAATGGGGGAAAGAAATACGGTAGAAGACGAATGGGTAGCTCTGAGCGATGAAGTAGTGAAGGCAGCAGAGGATCAAGTAGGTAAAAAGACGAAGACCAGTAGAAATCCTTGAGTAACAGAAGAAATATTGAATTTAATAGATGAAAGGAGAAAATATAAAAATGCAGTAAATGATGCAGGCAAAAAAGAATACAAACGTCTCAAAAAGAGATCGACAGGAAGTGGAAAATGGCTAAGCAGGCATGGCTAGAGGACAAATGTATGGATGTAGACCCTTATCTCACCAGGGGTAAGATACATACTGCCTACAGGAAAATTAAAGAGACCTTTGGAGAAAAGAGAGAGACTTGTATAAATATCAAGAGCTCAAATGGAAACCCAGTTTTAAGCAAAGAGGGGAAAGTAGAAAGGTGGATGGAGTATATAGAGTATCTATACAAGGGTGATGTACTTGAGGACATTATTATGGTAATGGAAGAGGATGTAGATGAAGATGAAATGGGAGATACGATACTGCGTGAAGAGTTTGACAGAGCACTGAAAGACCTGAGTCGAAACAAGGCCTCGGGAGTAGACAACATTACATTAGAACTGCTGACTGCCTTGGGAGAGCCAGTCCTGACGATACTCTACCATCTGGTGAGCAAGATGTACGAGACAGGCGAAATACCCTCAGACTTCAAGAAGAATATAATAATTCCAATCCTAAAGAAATCAGGTGCTGACAGATGTGGAAATTACCGAACTATCAGTTTAATAAGTCACAGCTGCAAAATACTAACGCGAATTATTTACAGACGAATGGAAAAACTGGTAGAATCCGACCTCGCGGAAGATCAGTTTGGATTCCGTAGAAATGTTGGAACACGTGAGGCAATACTGACCTTACGCCTTATCTTAGAAGGAAGATTAAGGAAAGGCAAACCTACGTTTCTAGCATTTGTAGACTTAGTGAAAGCTTTTGACAATGTTGACGGAAATACTCTCTTTCGGCAGGGGTAAAACACAGGGAGCGAAAGGCTGTTTACAATTTGTACTGAAACCAGATGGCAGTTATGAGAGTCGGGGGGCATGAAATGGAAGCAGTGGGGGGGGGGGGGGTCAAAGGGAGTGAGACAGAGTTGTAGCCTCTCCCCGATGTTATTCAACCTGTATATGGAGCAAGCAGTGAAGAAAACAAAAGAAAAATTCGGAGTAGGTATTAAAATCCAAGGAGAAGAAATAAAATCTTTGAGGTTTGCCGATACATTGTAATTCTGTCAGAGACAGAAAAGGATCTGGAAGAGCAAAAAATGGTTCAAATGGCTCTGAGCACTATGGGACTTAACCTCTAAGGTCATCAGTCCCCTGGAACTTAGAACTAATTAAACCTAACTAAACTAAGGACAGCACACACATCCATGCCCGAGGCAGGATTCGAACCTGCGACCGTACCGGTCGCGCGGTTCCAGACTGTAGTGCCCCGAACTGCTCGGTCACCCCGGGCGGCCTGGAAGAGCAGCCGAACGGAATGGACAGTGTCTTGAAAGGAGGATATAAGATGAACATCAACAAAAGCAAAACGAGGATAATGGAATGTAGTCGAATTAAGTCGGGTGACGCTGAGGGAATTAGATTAGGAAATGAGACACTTAAAGTAGTAAAGGAGTTTTGCTATTTGTGGAGCAAAATAAGTGATGGTGGTCGAAATAGAGAGGATATAAAATGTAGACTGGCAATGGCAAAGAAAGCGTTTCTGAAGAAGAGAAATTTCTTAACTTCGAGTATAGATTTGAGTGTCAGGAAGTCGTTTCTGAAAGTATTTGTATGGAACGTAGCCATGTATGGAAGTGAAACATGGACGATGACTAGTTTGGACAAGAAGCGAATAGAAGCTTTTCAAATGTGGTGCTACAGAAGAATGCTGAAGATTAGATAGGTACATCACATAACTAATAATGAGGTACTGAATAGGATTGGGGAGAAGATGTGTTTGTGGCACAACTTGACTAGAAGAAGGGATCTCTTGGTAGGACATGTTCTGAGGCATCAAGGGATCATCAATTTAATACTGGAGGGCAGCGTGGAGGGTAAAAGTCGTAGAGGGAGACCACGAGATGAATACACTAAACAGATTCAGAAGGATGTAGGTTGCAGTTGGTAGTGGGAGATGAAGAATCTTGCACAGGATAGAGTAGCATGGAGAGCTTCATCAAACCAGTCTCAGGACTCATGACGACAACAACAACAACATCACACGATAAATCACATACAAGTCACATTCAACGTCCATTAAATTTGGGGCATGCAGCCACCCAAATAATATTTCTTCAACTTGTATTTGGGCTGCGTATAGCCTTGTCACTCTTAGATTGAGTGGTGAGACTGGCTACAAGGTGGAAGCACGGAATTGTATGCTTAATCGTCGCGGTACCGGGCATGCGGGTCACACATGCTGGTCGGCAGCGAAGAGGTACACTTACACACGTGCCACCTATAGTGGAAGCATTCAGACATCCGATTCCCTTATTGATGTAAATTCGTCGGCAATAACACTTTGATGACGTCTGTGCAATTTGATTACACCGAGAGCCGGATTCCATGCCTTAACAAAATTAAAATCATTATCTCTATTTACTAAGTCAACGATTAATCTAATTTCTATGGCTTTTCCCTGAAAACAGAATCCCAAAAGGAAGCGGGGGATGTTAAAATCGTCACGTTCTGTATCTATACAATGTTCTGCCACAGATGACTTATCTTCGGCGTTTCACGCGCCTTTCATGGATGGTGCATGCTGTCTGACCTATTAGGACATCACAGTTTCCACAAGGAATCTGACACACACCTGCCTTCTGAAGCAATGACTCATCCTTCACTGAACCGAGCATATATTATACTTTCTTGTGAAAACTCACATGCGTCCAGGCTCTAGTTCATAATCACAGCCTTTTGTCCATTTATTTAATGTTTATGTGCTTGATTCCGGGGATAAATCTTTTATGTTTTCTGTCTTACAGTAATAAACCAAATGTTATTGTGACCACTAATTTCCTTTTCTAGTTAAATGAGCTGTGGTGTGGTACTGTGCTTCCTTGCTTGATTGGTCCATCGCTACTAATTTCCATTTATGATGACGTTATCCATAGGGCGGCATTAATTCAGTTACATTTGGATGATCATATGAGAACCTTCCGCTCCCTTTAGGTCATCGAGGATTGGGCTTGTAGCTTCTTAACGGTATCTAAATTGCTCAACCGTGACCTCACAATTGCAGTTTGAGTAAATAAGCGGAACAACTTCAGCAGATAATAAATTTTTAACAAGTGTACCTGTCTTAATAAAATCGGAATGTCCCTGGGGGAATGGACTTGTAGCATCGCAGTGGTATGCTGAACTGTTCAACCGACAACTCACAGTCGCTGTTTGAGTAAACATGTGAAACATCTTCAGTGGATAACCAATTTTTAACAGCTGTGTCTTTATTCATAAAATCGGAATGGTCTGATTTCGATTTTGTGGTCATACATTATACAGTGCGAATGATATTTTCTTAATATTACGCTCAGCCAGTTTGTGGTACTCAATCAGAAAGAGCAGAGTGTTATAAATTAATTCATATTTATGGTACACTTCGCAGGCAACAAGGTGTTCAGCTTCTGTAAAGGAGTCTCACCTAAGCGACGGTATTATTTTCACGTTGAAATATGGCATCCCGGTTATTACACAAGTTGAAAATATGGTCACTATTTTTTATAAACTTAAATTTGCCATATTTCGTGACAGTACCTTTTCCATTAGACGTTTGCAAGCAAATATAAGTCTTGGCTTCAGTTGTCTAAGTATGATTCCACAATGCATCGTTGTCGCCTGCAGAAAATGACGTGGTTCAGCATGTTTCTCTCATTTTGGTGTTTCAAATACAGTTTCTTCAAATGTAGCTTCTTCTTTTTAGTTAATACAAAAATAATACTAACATAATTCATAATTGTTTATGACTTCGACCTTCACATTGTTCTTCCATCAACACACACCAAGAGTTAGCTTCCGACCCGGACTGACTACTCCAACGTCAAAGATATTTTACACAATCAGTTTCTTTGCTATTCTTCGATACATTTTCTAATAATAATCAATATGCTTTTACTCTCAAACACAGAAGCAAATTAACATATAATAAGACAAACTATAATAAATTCTGACAAAAATATAAGAAAACATTTTCAATTCAGTATCGACAAATACGGTAAAAAAAAATAACATCTCCCAGATCCATTACAACTGCTCCCCAGGGCTTTTGTTGTTATGGACATATACAACAAAATCCCGACCACACTCAGTGATGGATCTGTATTACACAATTAGTACACTAATGATGCAGTCTGATAACCTCTTCCAAATTTGGACTCTTTGAATCTGTGGACTTGTTACTGGCTGTTGTTGCAATGATACTTCCCCATCAATCTCATACACAAAAAAATTCAAGTAAAGAAATTATTTGACATGACAGATATACATGGTATAAAACATACATGAGAAATATTCTAACATACAGCATACAGATTGAAAATAATAGAAAGGTAAAAACTCCTTTGCTAGAATAAGATATCTACAACCACTTCTTTGGTCACACTGTGCCAACTGGCTCATGAACATATATAGTGTAGTGTTTTTTTTGCCTTTTATATATATATATATATATATATATATATATATATATATATATATATATATATATATATATATATATTTAACTTCTGATTTTTTTTTTATTTTTATATTTTTTTTATTAGTCATGTTTTTTGTTTTTGTATTTTTTCCTTATGATTTTTTTTTTTAGTACAGCTAAAGATACATCAGTATTATCTAAATTTTTGCAATTGTTTATATACACTTGCCCCTCTACTACAATATTACTACAAGTCACATTTTTATGAAGAGTACTTTTGCTCCCCACAACATCAGTATAAACAACAATAAACTGCTCACATATCATGAGGCCATATCTAAAATTTGTTTTGAAACTTATACCTTTGCATGTATGTCCTCACATGCATGCCTTCACCCACAGGGATGACTTAGCTTCCAAAATTAGAAAAATTCAGAAATGCTCACTAGGGAGACTTTTTTTTGTAAAAAAGTAAAAATAAATCTTTCTCTCATTCTTTGTTACATCAGTGTTTTTTCATCAGTTTCAATTAACACGTGACTTCAAATTATTAATTTATACATGCAAATATACATACTTGGTTGTACAGGTAGTTTTGTTCTAACAAGCATATTCCAGTGGAGGACTTTTGCTTTAGATGATAATAGATTATTTAAATTTTTGAAATTATGATTTCTGTTTATACAGTTTTAAAGAGACAACATTCCGAAGACCAAATAATTTCTTTGACTTAGGATACACCAAACGATAAGCATTAGGGTGTGGATTTTCTATGACTTCGAAAGGCCCAATATAGATATCAAAGAATTTTTTAATTTCTGAAGTTAACATTTTTGATTTTTCATGAGATTTGACCAGAACAAGATCCCCAATTTTGAAAGTGGTTAATCTTACCCTATTGTTATGTCTTTTATTTCTCTTTTCCCCTTGTTTCCTCATAGTTTCCCTGACAATATCTTCTCTCTCTTTCATAGTTAAAGGTGTACATTTAGGAAATTCAATAAGTTCTGATATAAGATTTGGAGGTCTTATATTAAACATAAACTCATATGGTGAAAATCCTGTGGAACTATGTTGTAGGCTATTCATAATATCTTCAAAATTTCGAATGTGCTCAAACCAAGTTGGATGTTTATGGCTACAATAGGTTCTACAAAGTCTCCCAATTTCCCTCATATATCTTTCTGCAGGATTGGTGGACGGAGAATAAACAGATATAAGTATATGCTTCAATTTTGATCTTTCAATAAACTTTTTCCAAATTTTTGAGGTGAACTGTGAACCATTATCTGATAATATAGCTTTTGGTTTACCCACCTGTGCGAAATAATCTCTTTCAATTTTTATTATAATTTCATGGCTAGTAACTTTTTTCACTGGATATAGTTCAATTAATTTTGAAAATACATCTACCATAACAAATATGTAACAGTGACCACCTTTACTCTTTGGTAACATTCCATATAAGTCCACTGCGATAAGATCTAAAGGTTTTTCCGGAATAATGTTTCGCATCTCTCCACCACGTCTTTGATTGCTCACTTTAACTCTCTGACATTTGTCACAGGTTGCCAATTCTTTTCTTACCTTCTTTCCAATAGTGTAAAAATAAACATTTTCTTGTATCTTTTGAATGCACTTCTATATCCCACAATGACCAAAACTTTCATGTATGTAAATGATCAGCTTTTCAGCATCTGCCTCTGGCCAACACAGTTTCCAATTATCAGAATCTACATCTGTTCTCCGAAATAAAATCCCCTTATGTAATTTGTAAAATTTATCAAGTTTCTCATACCCCTTCTTGCCTAAACATTCTTTGATTAATTTCCAACTCTGATCCAAATTTTGATTTTTTCTAATTTTGTTACACATAGCTCTAATTGTTTTCTCATTTTCCACCACTTTCAAGTATCTAATTTTAAATTGCTTTTCCTCCTCTTTTTCAAAAATCTCCTTTTCTCCCCCAATTGGTAACCTTGAAAGTGAATCAGCTACTACATTCTCAGAACCTTTTATGTGTTTGATTTCAAAGTCAAACTGTTGCAGAAAAATTGCCCATCTGGTCAATCTACTGTGGTATAATTTGCACTCTTGTAAGTAACTCAAAGCTTTGTGATCCGAAAATACTATGGTTTTATGTCCAATAAGGTAAATTCTAAATTTTGTAAAAGCCCAATGAATTGCCAAAAGTTCCTTCTCTGTGACTGTATAATTTTTCTCATGCTTGAGCAACATTCTGCTTGCAAATGCTATGGTACAATGTATCTTAACTCCATTCTCTACTCTTTCTTGAAATAACTCTGCTCCAAGCCCATAATTACTGCTATCAGTGTTCAAACAAAATGGTAAATTAAAATCAGGTCTGTGTAATAAGTGTTGCTTCCTCAACTCTTGCTTAATTTTATCAAACTCTTCCTGACAACTTTTATCCCAAACCCAAACAGTGTTTTTCTTAAGTAACTGACTTAAACATGGTGCATTCAGACTCTGATCACTTATATGTTTTCGGTAATAACCGCATAACCCAAAGAACGACTTTAATTGTTTTTTAGTCTTAGGAATAGGAATTTCTAAAATTGCTTTAATTTTTTCTGGATCTGCCAAAATTCCCTTGTCTGTGACAACATGACCCAAAAATTTTAATTCAGAAACTGCAAATTTACATTTCTCTAATTTCAATGTCATCCCCCCTTTTCTAAGTTTTTCACAAACTGACTTCAAAATCAAAAAATGTTCCTCCCAATTTTTCCCTGTAACCAAAATGTCATCTACATAGATTATCAGTTTAGACGCAAGTTCTTGCCCCAGTACATGATCCAAAGCTCTTATAAATTCGGAAACAGAAGAAGTTAACCCAAATGGCACAACACAATATTGGTAACTCTTAACATTGTACAAGAAAACAGTATATTTTCTAGAATTAACCGCAAGTGGTACTTGATGAAAACCGGAAGTTAGATCCAAACTTGACATATATTTTATATCTGTAAATTTATAGAGTAACTCATCAATATTTTCAGGATGGTCCGTCTGTCTGAACAAAATTTTGTTTAAGTGTCTAGAGTCCAAAACCAATCTTACTCCACCATCTTTTTTCGAAACTACTACTAGAGGATTATTATACGCACTGATACTCCTTTCTATTATATTACATCCTTCCATCTTTTTCAGCTCTTTCTCAACAGCAGGTCTTTTTGATATTGCAATAGTGTATGGTTTTATGAAAAATGGTTCATGAGGTTTTACCTGAAGCTCACACTGGTAACCCTTTACCCTACCAGGTATGTCACTAAAAACATCACGGTATTCCCACAGCAGATTTTCTAACTGTTGTTTTTGCTCCCCAGATAAATTTTGTGTTTCTGAAATTTTCAAATTTACTAAATTCCCAAATTCAACTTCATCAGTATCAAATCTATGAATTTCAATATTCTCCAATCTATTTTCTTTTAGTAAATTAATACTGTCAAAATTTCCATTACTCTGATCACCAAGTGTGTTCACAAAATTTGTCTGAATGTATTCCCTTTCACTAGTTTCTATCAAAAGTTTTCTTCCAACCCAATCAAATGCTGTATTTACTTTTACTATCCAATTCATACCCAAAAGAAAATCCTCATTAAATTCCTGAATTACAAAACATCCATGTGTGAACAACTTGCCTTCAATTAAAAATGTCACTAAAGCCTGGCTTTTTACCAATTTACTGCTCTTCCCAGTAGCACCTTTTATCTTTACCCCAACAACTGGCAGTTCAACATAATCTTTCCCCACTTTCAATTTCTTGCTTAACCTTTCAAATATTCCCGAGATCTCACTTCCTGTATCGATTAAACATTTACCAATCCATGACCCAATTTGAACTTTTATATAAGGACTGCAAAATTGATCACTTTTCTCAGAACCTGTATCCTCATGTAATAAATCACTTTCAATTTCCCCAAACCTATACTTATCAGAATCATATGGTATACCATTATATGTATTATTTGTCACAGTTATAAAATTTGCACAAGATACAATATTGTCATTAGTACTCTCTATTATCTCAAATAGCCAAGAATTTTCATCCAAATCACATTGTATACTATTGAAGTACTTATCCTTCAGCTTTTCAAAAATAAAATATCTCATCTTTTTCCACCACTCAGGACATACAGTTTCACATACATTAATAAGCATGTTTCTAAAGTTCTTGTCAAAAGAAATAGTTTCACTGTTCAGCCATATATTCATAAGAAATGTGTGTGTATCATTAGTATCTATAAAAGTTTCACTTAGGTAAGAAGTTATACATGTGTCATCGTTATTTGTGTAGTCAGATTCTTTACCAGCAACATCTAAATTCACACTTTTACATACACCCAGATTGCGAGTATTATTCATCCTGGTAACATCCCTGGGAATTTCTATAATATTCTCACTATTTAATCCATTTTCAACCATGTGTATACCCAACTCCCTATTTAAACCAATGAAATACCTTTCCTCAACATCATCATCAATACCATTACCATCATTATCAACTTTATCAACAACATCATTATCATTACACATATTCAGGTCATACACATTCAAATTATCCCCCAAAATATTATTTCCCCTTTCTAAAGTTACCAGATCCCTTTCACCAACATTTTCATTCTCACAGCATGCATTCTCTCTTTCATTCACACACATCTCTGAACTACTGCAAATTACATCATCCGACAAAGTGTTTTTCTTTTCTGCCCAAGTGTAAAACTCTGTTAAATTAAATGAATCACAATTACTTTTATCTACTGTATGTTCTTGTGTATTGAAAATGTTATCTTTATCATTATTATTTTCCTCTTGAAATTTCTTCAATAAGTAACAACTAATGACCTCATGTGATAGCTTAGGTTTGGAACTGACCTGTTTGGGTTTATGATAGTCACATCCATTGGTCCTTTCATCATGCTCACCTTCTGCCTCAACCTTGCGGACCTTCAAGGGGGCGTCTACTCGTTTTTTATTTCCGGTTCCTGTTTGAACTGCTGATTATGGTTCTGCCAATGTCTCTGATCAACATTTCTGATCCCATTCCTATGCCAAACATTACCTGATTGTTGGTAGTTTCTATTGTACTGACCTCTATCAAAATTTCTGTGATTTTGATCCCTAAAGTGTTCTCTATTTTGTTGATTATTAACGCGAAAATGTTGTTCTTGTTCTGGATAAAAATTATGGTCCTCCTTTTCAAAATTGCTATATCCCCCTGAATTTTGACTGACACCATGATAATTGTTTTGTTCCCTTTTTTGAAAGTTGTCATTTCCCCGATTTTGACCATTACCTTTCTGAGTAAACCCACGGTGTGTTCTTGTTGTTACCCTATCCAACTTTTCAATATAATTGAGAAACTGCTCTACATTACTATCAGGACAATGAACTAAACTCAACTGCATTGCTGATGGCAATCTTCTCTTTAAGGTATCAATTTTGATCAAGTCATCCAAAGGTTTTGTTAAATGAATAAGTTTTTGAAGTTCGCTTTTGCAAAATTGTTTCATGTTCCCATCTGATTCCCTATAGTTTCGCCCATTCAAAAATTCACTTTTGATTCTAATTTGTTTAAGATCATCCCAAAATTTTTCCAAAAATTTTGATTCAAATTCTGAAAAGGTCATCCCCAAAGTTACAATCTGGTTTGCCCAAGTCAAAGCTTCCCCTTCCAAGAATTTTTTCACAAATTTAATTTTTATTTCATCTGGTGAGTGAAGTAAAAAACAATCCTTACAATACTGCATAAAATCAACGGGATGTAAGGGTCCATCTACCGAAAAGTGCTTCACTGGAATATTAGATATAAGATTACATGTGTTGACATTTTAATTTTTGCTTTGAAATTCAATGTCAAAACTTTCAATTTTTTCGCTAAGTTCTTTGACAGATTTTTTGTTTTCCAAATCATTGCATTCTACTTTTTCTTCTAGAGTAACCAAACGATTGTCAGTTTCTTGTTGTACATTTTTAACTAAAACTTTTATATTCTCATCCAAATTTTTAATTTCCCCTTTTATCTCATTAAAATCAATTAAATTTCTTTCCCTATCTACCAGTAACTCATTTTTTACAGTATTAATTTCACCGCTCAATTTAACATCAATTTCATTTACTTTTGCTTCCACAGATTCAATTTTTTCCTCAACACTGCCAACTCTGTTCGAAAGCTCACCCACTTGGGTATTGACTGCTTCGACTTGCAACAAAATGTTATCAATTTTTTCATCCCAGTGTGTCTTATTGTCGTCAACTGATTGTTTAATTTCTTTCGTGAAATTTACAAGAAAACTTTTTAAATCAAATTGATCGATTCTTTGTGTTTCATTTGACCTGTCCTGATGTTCGAAGTCTATTAAATTACTGCTTTCTACTTTAGGCACAATACTCTCGAAAATCTCATAAGTCATTGTGAAGAACAAAAATTTATACACAACAATACAAAACAAGATAAAAATATTGTTTTAACAAAATACGAAGGTTTCGTGACTTATCTGGAACACTCTTCTACGGTTGCAAAACCACGTATTCCATCCATGTGATTGTTAACCAAAATTCTTGAAGTATTTTCTTCTGTCGAAAATTATATTTTTTGCCGAAACATTTCTTCTCCAAAACTTTTACTTCCCAATGAACACAAACACTGTAACACACATTCTGAAGAAACTGGTATTAACACACAAAAATTTTCTTCCTCATAGCACTGTTGAAGATCTCGTGAACACAATATCCCGGCTACAGTCCCCAGTTGAAATATGGCATCCCGGTTATTACACAAGTTGAAAATATGGTCACTATTTTTTATAAACTTAAATTTGCCATATTTCGTGACAGTACCTTTTCCATTAGACGTTTGCAAGCAAATATAAGTCTTGGCTTCAGTTGTCTAAGTATGATTCCACAATGCATCATTGTCGGCTGCAGAAAATGACGTGGTTCAGCGCGTTTCTCTCATTTTGGTGTTTCAAATACAGTTTCTTCAAATGTAGTGTCTTCTTTTTAGTTAATACAAAAATAATACTAACATAATTCATAATTGTTTATGACTTCGACCTTCACATTGTTCTTCCATCAACACACACCAAGAGTTAGCTTCCGACCCGGATTGACTATAGTCAAAGACTACTCCAATGTCAAAGATATTTTACACAATCAGTTTCTTTGCTATTCTTCGATACATTTTCTAATAGTAATCAATATGCTTTTACTCTCAAAAGCAGAAGCAAATTAACATATAATAAGACAAATTATAATAAATTCTGACAAAAATATAAGAAAACATTTTCAATTCAGTATTGACAAATACGGTAAAAAAAATAACATCTCCCACATCCATTACAACATCTACTTATGAAAAGGCAATTAGATCATAACCAATTCCAGTTACTTAAATTTGAGAACTAAACTCTCTAGTGAATTAAACTCAGAACCACAACTGCCTTCCTTTAGCGAATTTTAATTTTTCTTATAGTTCCACTAGTGATACTTTATGGACCTGGAATTCTTAACTTTCGAGGTCAAGTACATTACCAATTGATAATCCATGCACGACTCATGACCTGCGCTCAGTTTAACTTCTGTCAGCATATCATCACCTATGATATGTGCTGATGGTTCATTGGAATATCAAGTAAATTTTCACTTTCTCGAGACTTGTACATTCTCACATCAATATGCGTGCCACCTCTTAACGATGATTCACCACTTTTATTTAATGTTAGCTTAATGATATGGGTATACTTGTATCCCCCTACTGGAATGGTTCTATTCAGCCAATTATCAGACAAGATGATAGTAGGGCAAATGGGGGATCCCAATTGGGAAGAAATGGGAGGATCTTACCAATTCCAGTATTTGCCTTAAATCAAAGGGAAACCTTTGGAAAACCTTGGCGCAATATGAATTTATTTGTGGGACATCAACCTTCATTTGAGGACGATCCCCGTATAAAAATCAAAATGTTGTGTATATGTGAAATATATGTTTGTGTTGCATGTCTGTGTATGTGTTTCTGAAGAGAATTAAGTGTTGATGTCAGGTAGAGAGTTGGAAGTTAGCTGTAAAACAGCTGGAAGACGGCAACAGAATGTGAGGAAAGCACATGCAAATGGTTATATGTCGATGGTATGGTGTCAGTGAATGCATGAAGGCTCTATGGATGAAATGAACATTCAGTTTTTAGGCCATAGTACAATTTATATATTTAGGGTCGGGTTTCAAGATAATTGCTGAAAGAAGAGTGTTGTGTGGCCATAGTATATTAATAGTTACCCACAACTGTATGAAGAGCCTTCACGAAAACAATTATTGCTACTGGGTTACTATATCATGCTTGCAGTTTGACATGAAGTAAGACCACACTATTGCAGAAAATTAAAACTGGAAAAAACTTGATGGTGTAGCAGAGTCATTTCTCAGACAATATAACATATGTGTAAAACTTTAGTTCTAACCATATGTTAATTACTTATTAAAGTCATTATTACCAGGAACAGGATCATCCTAACAAACAAGTGTCACAGACGAGAAAAAAATACTTTATTTTAAAAATATTAAATGCACTACGATTTCAAATGAAAAACGCTGTTTAATATAATAGTAACTGAAGATCTGAATTCTATGATAATCTGCATATTCTATTGAGAATACAATGACCATTGTAATATATAGTTGAATAATTAATTTTACATAAGCTAAAATTCAATCTGACACAGTAACATTCAAAAGTATTGTCCACTTTGAGAGTGGTAACCATACTATTTCACTAAGTAATTTCGTTTTCACTAAATTGTAGTTTCACAATTAGTAACACTTTCGAGTGACTGATCGAAATGAATCTTCGTAATGATACATAATTACTTTCAATCAATATTAAGACTACTATTTACATCAAATGAAAATGATTAGCTGTAATCTTTCCCACATTATTCAGGTTACATTCTTTTGAACTAACAACTTATCCAGTAACTAGACAAATTTAATCACAGACGATTGCTTGTATGCAGGAGGATACAGGAAGGCTTAAACGACTTCTATTTTTAGTTCCTGAACTCTAGATGAACTAGGATTTATTAAGCAAATGCTGACAGCTCCACAATGGATGACATTGATCATTGTATGTAGTTTATCCTGTCAGTTAAAACTCAGTTATAGCTACTGTCTTTAACCTCATTTTAAATCTGTTCTGTCACTATTTTAAATTGCTTGCTCAACTTATGTTTCAACATTGCACTGAGGAACAACAATTTCTACTTTCATAATGAGATAGGTATCCAGGAGATTCTGGAGATTTACTTAAAACGTTGAACTTATGAACTCCCTGATATTATTTCCACCTTGTTGAGAGAAACAGAGTCATACAACATCAAGAATGACTATCAAGATGATGGAGAGAAAAAAAGCATCATCGTAAAACTCAACATTAGTTACAGGAAAACCCTCAAACCATGCTAGATGAGGAGTAATGTAATTCTGTTATTTAGGTGGATGATAATGTAAGGTCAGTTTAAGAGTTATGTAACTGAAACAGGAATCATGAAGACAGCTGAATGTTCTAGAAATACCTACAATGTTAACGTTCTATGCGTTGACTGTCGCATTTCTGGAGGTTCATCGCTCAGTGCTGCTCCTATACGCAAGTTACATCGGTTCTGACCTGCAATATCACCTGGAAGTAGTATTGTGGAAGGATCAAATTCGCACATTGATGTACCACGTTCCAGAATTTAGAATATAAATCAATTACTGATCAAGACAGAAATCTTGTGGATTTGATGAAGAAATCACTGTCCGGGTACACTTTCGGAAACGTAATCAGCGTTGTGCAGTGGCAGTGTGTTATGTGTGAAAAAGAAATGACGAACACAAAGCAGAAGAAGGAGACAAAGAAAAATAAGAAAATGAAAAATGTATTAACTCCTTTCAGTTAACGGATACTGTCACCACTAGGATACGCAGTGCTATTCGTACTAACATCAGTCTCTGTGACCTCTCATTCGACACTGTGCTGAGACAAGAAGAAGAACAATGACACTTTGGTGAGTGAAGGAGAAGATAAATAATCGAATTAGAAATACTCTGAATGTGAGAGGAAAAAATCTCGTTACCATTCTATTACTTTCTTCAAGTATCATAAGAATAAGTCATTTTGTTAGTCAGTTTTTACTCACAGCAATTCCATATTCATTAAGATACAGAATGAGAACACATACCTACTGATGTATGAAAGTCATCTCTAGTTTTAAGGAAAGCTTCTCAATGAAACAGAATATAGAAAGATGTTGGAACAGACTTAAACAAAAACTGTGCACTGCACTTGATTTGAAAAGTTCAGTAATTAGCGATAATGTGAGCAATTCAGGAACTGTAAAGTTACTGAAAGGATATGAGTCTTTTACGCCAAGTGGTTTAATGACACTGAAGACTGCAGGTTCAAGAACGAGAAATGATGATGATTATGATGATGATGATGATGCGCATTTCAGCTTCCGCATCCCACTCGTTATGAGAGGCCTACATGGATTTGCAGAGGATTGCAGAAGAGTTAGTCATCCTTCTCGAACCTACCATAAGGTTTAGTAATTCAGTTGGTAGTAAAACTGTTTAACCACCCACCTGATTCACGACAATGGTGATTTAAGAAGTAGAGAAGCAATTTTATTTTATAACATTTATAAAACACGGTTAGAGAATCTTAAAGCATATACTTTATGTAGAACTTACACTAATTTTGGCAGAATAAATATTTATAAAACAACGAAATGTAGTTAAATCGATCCTTTTATTTATACTTTGCGTATATAATAGCATGATACCTGATGGAAATACTGTTTGGTAATTAAATTTTTAATGATATCCCTGAGGTTGCTTCTACGAAACAAAATACTGGATATATGCCTCTGTTTTTGCAAGGAACAAATGAGACACTCCTGTTCCGGTAATATTCAGGTGGTGTCCTGGTATCAATAAATTGAATATCATTTCTACATATTCTGCTTGGACAAATAAATCTTTGGCCTCCCGTAACGGCAGGTACAACAGCACAAGAATCATTTATGAGCTGATATACACTTACTCAGTCGCCTTCCCTCACCTGCCTCTTAATATTCTCTAAGATCTCACTCTCATCCTGTAATCAAGCATTATTATTTTAATTATTTTATTTTTAATTCTTCTGTTGTTGCACTCCTCCTGTTTTTATTTATGGTGGTCTTATCATCAGAAACTGTCACTATTCCTGCTTTATGTGAGATGGAATGTTATTTACATATAGGCTATCAGGAGAAACAGCGCCCCCTACACACAAACCTCTGGAAGTTGAGTGGTGACTGTTCCTCACTTAGAAAGTGACTTATCAAAAACTGGTATAGGCTATGTAACATGTTCCTTTGCTTCCTCTTAGCTATATATAAACACTGTGGGATACATGAAGAGCTGCTTTTTTTTGTCTTGACGCATACACAATAATATGAAGAATATAGGCAACAACCTTGTTTTCAGTTATGTCCTAAGCTCACTTGGAGGTAACTGAGGAATTGCGACAACAGTCTAGATCGAAATTTGATACTACAGTCGTCTCCATTGTGCTATGCTTCGTTATCGTCCAGTGTTAAAAAGGAGATTGCTTGTCTAATGCAATTCAGACTAGCAATTATATTTGATCCGCTTGTAATGGACAAGAACAGGTCAATGAAGACGCATAGACAACTGAATGCAGTTATCGTTGTCAGTTTTCTTATAAAGCTTGTGGATAATAAGTGATTTTACAGAGAGTCGTTTGTGTCTTCCTCGCAGAGCCTCTCTAAATTTCTGTGACATTTCATGGAGAATGTACATGAATCACACTGTGCAAAAAGGAAAAAAGTTTGATCTCTTTGTTTATATATGTGATGTGTACACGTACAGTTTCCTGAATTTGAAAATCGCGATTGTGGTAGCAAAACAAGCGAACAGTGTTACTACAATCCAATGATGTTTAGGGATACGTACCACCGCTCCTTCATGTGTTGCCGGCTATGGAGAATACGAGCTTTGTACAGTAACGGCTAACATGCAAACAAAGAGACGTTCGTTCTCATGAAGCGTACGTTGCAGAAACGCTATATTTAGACACGTCTGTGGCAGCACGCGGGCTTTTCACCTTCTCATACGTTACACAGGCAGAGCAAACTCGCGTCCTTGTGTATCCTACTTTGTATTCTACACGAAACAATGTTGCTAGAGCAAGCAGATGCGAAAAATGATCCCACTGGAAGTGAGAGACGTTTGTAAACGTGTTAAGTCCTAACTGAACTCAGTAGAAGGCCACGAAAAAAAATGTTTTCCTCTCTTTTAAATTTCCTACATTCGTCTTCGTACAATTTAGCTTTTCTTGCACCATTGTAATCATTTTACTTTGTGAGACACGTAGATGAAAGCGTTACTTGAGATTTAAGTGCGAACGTAACGTCTGATGCACTGTAGGAACATTCTACGTAGAGGAAAATGTTTGTACAGGGTGGAAAAAATAAAAGGGGCCCGCGAGTGGATACGATTGGACGTCAATTTGTGGCAGCACTAACGGAGGAGAAAAGACCTACAGTTATTTCCAACAGGATAGGGCAACTGCCCAATCAGCTGCCTGAACCATGGGGTACATTTACACAAGTCTGATCGCGGCCCTATCTGGTAACCCAGGTCACCTTTGTCAGTGGGCGATTATTTTCTGTGTGTGTGTGTGTGTGTGTGTGTGTGTGTGTGTGTGTGTGTGTGTGTCTGTCTCTGTGTGTGTTTGTGAGGCGGAAAGGGCGGGGGGATGGCTCAAGTCTGACGTGTATCGCAAAAACCCTCATGGTCTTCAACAACTACAGCAGAATGTTTCGGATGAGACTGCAGTAATTTCAGTAGTACAGCTACGATCTGTCTTCAGCAACTGGCTGACCAGAGCCCAAAAGTGCTAAGATATGCATGGTGGTCACTTTCAACATCTGCTGTTGTCAGTGTAGTACCATATTTCCTTTAGTCTTCTGTGTTTCTTCATATCACGGAACTCTGTTCTCCGGGACACTTTTATTTGCCCCAGCCTGTATAAAAGTTTTTCACTGTTAGATGTAACGAATATAAATTCATTACGTACATACGAAATCACATGAAAAGAATTGCACACCTATGACAGATAAATATTTTTAAAACTCTTTGTCAAGTCTGAAAAGGGATTGGACGCTACTGTTACGTTTGGGAGTCTCATCCGCCAAAAATATGAAAGGAAAAATCACTTCAATGGGTGTTTAGTACAGGTGTGAGGGAAGGTGTTAAAATGAAATACGCGAAGCACTAAAAGGTAACCAATTCTGTCTTCCTCCTCGTTGGATCGAACATCATCAATATGTTTTTCTTTAAATGGTGCATGTGAAGCAGTTCGTTAGTTAGTTATGAAGTTAGTTACACGTCCCATACATCACTTCACGGTTCTTTTATCGAAATGATGTGGAACGAGTCAATTTTTGTCAACATTGAAGAACGAATTATTTCTTTTAGTTCTACTCGCGCAACTGCATTTAAAAACAAGGCTTTTTAATTTTTATTTCTTTTATTTTTAATTAAAAGGTACCAGTTGTTAAATAGAAATTCGACTATGGAATAGAAGAAGATGCCCAGAAGAAATGATTTTAGGTTGGATTTAAAAGGTTGGATTTAAAACTTCCTTTTGTTACCTGTCAGAAATTTTATGTCACTAGGACAATGACCACCAGTCGTTATTCGTGTATATTCAACTCCTTTCTGAGCCACTGATAGCTTTAATAATTGGCAGTAAAAGTCATTACAGTCGTTTCATTTTTCATCTAGTGTTGAAGGTAGGGACATAAATGTTTTCTCAAAAGCTGATGGATTATATATGGCGAATTTAAATAGCTAATATATGCATTGCGACAGTGCCTAAATCCTTGAATAGGTGACTAGATGCTGACTGTGGGTGAACACCACATATTATTGATCTTGTTCGCTTTTGTGTAATCAATATTTTTTTTTGTGAGTGATGAGTTAGCCCAGAGATTATTCCATTAGACATTACAAAGAGCAAATGTGAAAAATATGGTAGGAGTTGGATTCGTTTGTTTCCAAAACAAGTAAGTATTGGGGACCAAATTTAGCTGTACTTAATCGTTTAAGCAGCTCAGTACCAAACACACTTTCTCCAGTTCACGTTTTCATCAACTTGTGAACCCAAAAACTTGGAGCATTCTACACTATTTATTGACTCTTACATCAATTGTTCGTGTGACTTTATTTGTTCTGCAGAACTGAGTATAGTGTTTGCTTTCAGAATCAGAGGAGATCCATTTTCAGAGAATTTTTTGAAAAGCATCATTAACAAGCTATACTGTCCTTTCTCTCTAACACGATTCATTATAACACAAGTATTTATTTGCAAAAAATGCCAATTATGCTTTCTGGTTCTTAAGTGGAAGGTCATTCACATATATATATGGAATCCTGTGGATCTCTCTTGGTCCTGTGTAGCTATTTGTTTTTCTGACTTTGAAATGATTTCTTCGCGTGATTTCTATGGCCTTGTGCTTTGTTTATGGTAATGGCAAAACATAAGCTCTCCGGGAATTATATACGTTTTAAATGGGAAATCGTTAAGAATAAGCCGAATTCAGGGTATCAAGAACTTTCTCACCTGCACCACTTTCGTCAAAATTTCTGGTTCCATGATGTCGCGTCTGTGAGCGAAGAGTTCCGAGGAGCGGAATAATGCATGACGTTCTAAACAAGAGGTAAATCGCGCCTCGCTTTCGGAAGTACTTTCCAAAGAGGGAGTTACAGCCTGATGTTCTCAAGCCGCAGCAAGTCTGTGCTCACGATCTTTATTGGTTTCTTGAGACTGCATGGCCCTCTGTCTCTAAGCCATACTGGGTGTCTCCAGAAAGACTCCGCCGTTCCATAAGTATTTTTTTTCGTAAACAAAACGAAGTAAGAATGTAACGAGTTGAGACTCACATCAAAAAGCAAACTTAATAAATCAATTTTCATAGTAAATAATGTGAATAAAACATATCAAATTAGCCTAAGCAATGTCGTTAAACTTTTAACACGAAACTCGAAATCAGTAAATCTGAATACCCTAGTCAAGTAAATTCTCTGTTAGTTTGTATTAGTAAAGATAAGACTGGAGTGCTTAACTCCGAAAATATGTCTGCCACTCAGTTCACAAAATTATCAGTGCCGTCTATTGGTTCTCTGGCGTATTACGAAAATAGCAGAACCATCTTTCGCGTATTACGAAACTGTCAGTTCCATCTACTGGTTCTATAGTGAAGTACACCGAGATGAGTACGCATTCGATCTAATAAGGTGAGCAGCCTATTTAAGACAAAATTTTAAATCACGGCATCTTTATTCTCGTTGTCCGATTCTGATTAAATAAAGCCTAGCCCC
Organism: Schistocerca americana; assembly: GCF_021461395.2. NCBI lineage: Eukaryota > Metazoa > Arthropoda > Insecta > Orthoptera > Acrididae > Schistocerca > Schistocerca americana. The sequence continues at coordinate 56,231,324 of NC_060120.1, read as the reverse complement.
ATATGTTGCTCCAAGCTACGCTCAAGTTACCTGTGAGAACCCATTAACATTCGTGTAGTAGGTTTGTTGGTAGAATTGTTCTAACAGACATGACGGTTTCAGATAAAACTTCAAATTGCGTTTTTCTTTCCCGTGCTTCTGTTTTTATGAATACAGTGTCTATCATAATTAATGGCGTAAACGCATACCATTGAAAGTACACGATACTAGAAATGAGAAAGCCTCACAAGTAATGCCTTGAGTGAGAGGTCGCACGTTCAATCTTTAGTAACACTCATTTGAAATTGTTGTGTTAACAGTTATGACAGGAAAAATATTAGCTGCTGATGACTCAGCATGTGTATGAGGAGGGCGACAGAAAATGAGTATCCGGGAGATGCAGAGATCAACTTTCTATGGGATGTACGTGCTACACTTCCCAGGATAGACACCGTCAATATTCAAGCAATGATCAAAACAAACCATTAACTTCCACCATGAACACCGAATGAAAAATGGCGCACCACAGTGATCGCAAAGGATCACACCATCAAGATAGAAGGCGAACTCCTTGGGAGTTACAAATCATGCAGGACGTTCAACTCCGTACCTCTCTTAAAGAATGCATATAGAATCATGTTGGTGTAACAGGGTGATAGGAACTGATGGACTGTGATAGCATGCAACCGAATTCGAAACAGTCCGTCACGCACCTTATCGTGAAACTGGCTATCCTTTAAGGTGCAGCTGCAGACAGTTCGATAATATGTTTTGTTGGCACGGAAGATATAAACATCCAGAGGCTGGATTTGTCCACAGGTTGCAGGTGCTATGAATTGTAGTGTCACACATTTCTCAGGAGGAATAGTTTGCTGTGACGGAGTATGACTTTTATACACAGACCAGAAATTAAGCAAAAGCAAGCTGTTTTCAGCATCTGTTTGCCAAAAGCAGTGCTCGTACCACAGTTGCAGTTCTCTTACGTCAATTTTCCAACTCTTTTCCCTACTGTCTTTGCAAGATCATTCACACGGGAAAAATCGTAGAGGGCAGAGCACCTCCATCTTCTCACAGCAAATTAAGCAACTTTCCAGATAATTTACCATCCAGATTAACTATCGGCATAATTGTATACGAATGCGTTAAGGCATTGATGTTAGTTGATCTTTATTGATCTCTCTTCGTACATCTAATTTCCAGGTTTCCTTTCACATGCATTTCCTCTTCAAATCCCGTGTGATGGGAGTTGGAAACAGATTCCTTACTGAATTATGGTATATGTTTGTTTATCTCATCTATAACTTTATGGGCAAATTCCGCAGTTTGCATCGTCAAGTTGACGATTTGTTTGAAGTTTCAGTATCTTATGTGTTCCAATTCTGTAGCACTCACTGCAGTTAAACAAGCATCCACTGCTTCCCTTGAAATCACTGTAATCTATGTCACACGCAGTTTGATGTGCACAACCCGGTAGGTCATTAATTTGCACATCCTGTAAATTATATCGAGCATCCTTGAAACGCGCAAACGCCAGTTTCTGTAACATGTGTGCCTTGCTCGTCCAAGAAATTTTGTAGTTTTTCTTATGGCACTACAGACTCATATTTGCTGCGGACGTATTCGAAACCAGTTCATATTTTTTTCCTTCTACTCATCATGTACATTGTCGCACAGTCGATCACATAGCACACATTCCACTGACTCACTTTGCAGAAACGCTAAAATTTCATCTACCACTCTGTGAAATTTCTTGGGTTTTCATTTCTGTTTACACAGGTATGTATAATCCCTGCCTCGACAGTGGCTGTGGGAGTTATCTTTTCATCCTGAAAATACTAACCTCGATAGTGGATACCACAGAACTAAATTTATTTTCAGAAGTTTGTATTGGAACATTATTCACACTAAAAAATACTATGATACAATACTTATTTGAATTGAAAAATTCAGTGTCCTAAGATTACATAAGGTTATACATTCGTTTATTGTTCACATTTTTGCCACCTTATGGTCTTCGTTTCGACACTTGTTAATTACATTATATGAAACTGCACTACGGTCCATCATTTGCATATCAAATAAAGGATTAGGAGCCTCAGAAACAAGTACGTAATGAGATTAGTCATTAACATTTATTTTTAAAAGCAAAAATGCATTTGGACCAGAGCTTTACATATACAGTTCACGATTTACGATTATGAGCGAAATGGAAATACCGCTTCAAAAAAATTGTTCAAATGGCTCTGAGCACTATGGGACTTAACATCTATGGTCATCAGTCCCCTAGAACTTAGAACTATTTAAACCTAACTAACCTAAGGACATCACACAACATCCAGTCATCACGAGGCAGAGAAAATCCCTGACCCCGCCGGGAATCGAACCCGGGAACCCGGGCATGGGAAGCGAGAACACTACCGCACGACCACGAGCTGCGGACGCTACCGCTTCACCCTGTAACAGTTCTGTCACTAAATGTAACTGGGTTTTCTCTTTTGATGCTAGTCAATTGTCAGGATGAGCGTTACTGCAAATGGCATTTGATTCTAAAGCATTATGTCAGGGTGAAAATACTAAATAAATTAATTTTTCTCTCCTAACAACATTTGGGCAGGGTGGGTTCTTCCTTGGCTCGGGTATGAGGTAGAATGAAACAGCATTTTTACACAAGATAACTTTTATTGCAAGTTTCGTACAACTGTTTCCTTACTCGATGTCCTGGCTCTGAGAGGGGCAGCTGTATCGTTTGCGAAGCCTTCTGCAGCGGCACCGGCGGCGTCTGATTACGAGTGGCAGTGTGTATCTCGCGTCGCCGTCTCGCCCAGCTGACTAGAGGCGCGCGATGTGGCCCGTTTAATTATTGCGGGAACTTCCTCCACCCTTCGGAAAAGCAGACCCTATTGTTGAAGGAATTACATCTGGAGCACCCTTAAAAGGTTTTAAACGACTTGCATGCACAATGGTAGTTCGGGTGGGCAGTTGCAGTTTAACGTTGACTGGTGACGTGATCTCAATAATTTGATAAGGACCTCTGTAGTTTGTTACAAATTTCTTCGTTTTTCCTTTCGCAATGTATGGGGTTGACAGCATCACTCACTGACCGATTTTGTAATTTGGATATTTAGCTTGGGCATTACCTAACCTTTCCTGTCGTTCCAAAGCCTTTGTATTAGATTTTTGAACCTTTTTCCATACATCCTTCATCATCCGACTGAAATCTCTCACTGTTTCTCCTACTTTTCCGTTTTTCTGCGTGATTACATCAAAAGGGGACGGCATTTTTCTCCCATAGACCACTTCATAAGGTGACATACCAGTTGCTTCATGCGTTTTGGCGTTGTATACCGACACGATTATTGGTAAATACATATCCCAATTAGAATGTTGTTCGTTAATATAATAACTAAGAATCTTGCCAATTGTCCAATGAACTCTTTCTGTGTGTCCGTTGCACTGAGGGTGTGACGGAGTTGTGCGTAATTTACGTATTTTTAGTAAGTGGCATAGTTGTTTCATTAATTCAGACATAAAATTAGATCCCTGATCTGTGATAATACGAGGGCCGTTCAGAAAGTAACCTCCAGTTGATTTAAAAAAATACACCAAGTTAAATAAAAATACTTTAATATATATATCTTACAACTACATCTTTGCACTATTTTTCTACATAGTCTCCATAGCGATTGAGGCACTTATCGTATCTCTTCACAAGCTTTGAAATTCCTTCTGCATAAAAATCACCTGCTTGTGCCTGGAGCCAGCCTGTGACCGCATCTTTGAGCTCTTTGTCGTCATCAAACCGCTGTGACCCGAGCCATTTGTTCAAATGCATGAAGAGGTGATAATCACTTGGCGCCAGGTCTGGGCTGTAAGGTGGATGGTTGATAACATCCCACTTGAAGGACTCAAGAAGGGCCGTTGTTCTGTGAGCAGAGTGAGGACGGGCGTTATCGTGCAAAAAAACGATACCGGAAGTCAGCATACCACGGCGTTTGTTCTGTATAGCCTGTCGTAACTGTTTTATTGTTTCACAGTACACGTCTTGATTAATGGTCGTACCACGTTCCATGAATTCAACCAACAACACCCCTTTGGCATCCCAAAACACCGTTGCCATCAGTTTTCTGGCAGAAAAATCTTGCGAGGCTTTTCTTGGTTTGGTAGGCGAATTTCAATGTTCCCACATCTTTGATTGTTCTTTTGTCTCAGGGTTCACGTACTTAATCCAGGTTTCGTCACCGGTCACGATTCTGTTTAACAATGGTTCTCCTTCGTCCTCATAATGTGACAGAAAGTCTAATGCAGAGGCCATTCTTTGAGTTTTGTGGTGGTCGGTAAGAATTTTGGGCACCCATCGTGCACAGAACTTATGGTAACCCAATCTTGCTGTCACTATCTCGTACAAGAGAGTCTTACAAATCTGTGGAAAACCAGTAGACAACTCCGACATTGAGAAACGTCGATTTTCACGAACTTTTGCATCAACTGTCTGAACGAGTTCGTCAGTCACCAATGATGGTCTACCACTCCTCTCTTCATCATGAACGTTTTCTCGTCCACTTTTAAATAAACGTACCCATTCATGGACAACTCCTTCACTCATAACTCTTGATCCGTACACGGCACAAAGCTCACGATGAATAGCTGCTGGAGAATATCCTTTGGCTGTAAAAAACCTTAGGACAGCACGCACTTCACATTTGGCGGGGTTTTCTATTGCAGCACACATTTCAAACTGCCACAAAAACTAAACTAGCGCAGGTACGACGTTCACTCGACCACGGCTTGATGCTGACTGACCCGTTGAGTGCGTGAACGCACAGATGGCATCGCTACTCCCCCCACAACCCGCACTGTGACCAATCGGAGGTTACTTTCTGAACCGCCCTCGTAGCTTCAGGTACGCCAAATTTATGTATCGAGTTGTTAACTAAAGCTTGGGCAACTGTATTTGCTTGCTGATCTGGGAGACTCACCATAGCTAGATAACGTGAAAAGTGATCTATAGTTGTAAGAACATACTTATTACCAGCAGGTGTTTTATGAAATGGCCCGTAGAGATCCAGTCCACAGATTTGAAATGGACATGAAGCCTCGGAGAGCCACTGTAAAGGTATTCTTAAACGAGAAAATTCAGCTCGTTGTGCGCATGCAACGCAATTACGAATGTACTGCGCAACATCCTGCTTTCTGGTTTGCCACCAACTTCGCTCTGCTACGCGTCTTTCGGTTGTCCGCTGTCCACCGTGTCCTGCAAGGATATGACGTTGGCCTCTGCCATTATTTCTTGTCTAAGGTGTTGAGGAACAACAATTCGCGGTCCAAGTTTTGTTTTACGGCATAATACGCCATCTTCAAAGCAAAATTGTTTTTGAGTTGCGTATTTTTTGCATTCTGTATCCTCATCTTGTGCCTTTCTCCAGTCCTCAGTATCTCGGCCTGTTGCTTCCAAAAGTGCTATTTTCTGACTTAGGCAATCTGCATTCGTGTGTTTTTTGCCTGCTTTATGGATAACTTCGAAATCCATTTCGGAAAGACTAAGGGCCCAACGGGTGAGACGACTAGATGGATCCTTTAACTGAAGCAACCATTTTAAAGCTGTGTGGTCTGTAATAACCTTGAATTTCCTACCATACAAGTAGCATTTAAAGTATTTGATGCCATAAATAACACTTAACAATTCTTACTCCGTTGTGGAATAATTTCTTTCTGCCGTTGTTAGTTGTCTCGAAGCGTAGGCTATGGGGTGTTCCGCGCCATTAATATTCTGACTCAAAACAACTCCTACTGAATGACCACTTGCGTCACAGGATAAAACAAATTCTTTATTATAATCTGGGTGGGCTAATACTGGACTGTGTGTTAACTTACCTTTAAGGGTTTGAAATGCTGTGATTCACAATCTTCAGACCAATGAAATTTTGCACCCTTTTTCAATAATTGGGTTAAGGGTTGGGCAATTTCAGCAAAATTTTGAACATATTTTCGGTAATACGATGCGAGACTTTGTACTTCCTTAATGCGTTGCAGTGTTGGGAAGTCCTTAACTGCCGAAATTAATCGAGTATCTGTTTTAATTCCTTTTTCGCTAATGACATGCCCTAGGTATGTAACCTCTGTCAATGCAAAACTACATTTTTTCATATTTAATTTTGTGGCGGTGTTCGTAGCGACAAGCAATTCGCCGTACAAACGGCTTACGAAGTCACCGCCACACTTTTAATAGTGGGCCGACCGGTCCGCTGGAACAGTGAACAGAAAGATGAAAGCCCAAACACTCAGATTAAATAAAATTCGGTACTTATCTTTATTAACGAAGATACAGCACGCACAATAGTGAACTCCGTGTCTACAGAAATCTGTCTAGTTCGAGTCGGAGCGGCTAGGTCAGCGTCGGCTGACGACAAACAACAACTCTGCTGCGATGAACACACGACTCACTAGCAAGTACACAATTCGGTGGCGAGTATACAACTGAGCGGCGAATACAGAACTGTCCTAGCGCTCGCGACTCCAGCGCTTAAGAAGCCAGAAGCCAGCGGTGGCGCGCGCAGACTTGCGGCGATTTCCTGTCTCGCTGGCGCTGCTTATGCGGACGGCGTCCGGACTTTGATGCTGCAAACCTTTTGGCAGCGGGCTCGGTTGGCATTACTGGCTAGGATATAACATTTAATGTTAATTTAGCTTTTCTAAGTCTCTGAAAAACATTACACAGATGCACAGCATGTTCATTAATGTCTTTGGAGAATACAATAATATCGTCTAGATATACACAACATTGCTGAGTTTTGAGTCCTTGCAATACTCCATCGAGTAGTCTTTGAAAAGTTGCTGGTGCATTTTTCAAACCGAAAGGCGTTCTTTTAAATTGCCAGTGGCCTCCAGGGGTAGAAAATGCTGTTTTATGCCTATATTCAGGTGCAACTTCCAATTGATGATATCCGCTACGTAGATCGATTGTTGAAAAGTATTTACTGTTACCCAAACTGTCAATGATATCTGTAATGTTTGGAAGAGGAGAAAACATCTGCGATAGTTTGTTTGTTAAGGTGTCTGTAGTCACAACAAAATCTATATCGTTTCGTTCCGTCGGGAGACTTCTTTGGAATAATTACGATATTTTAATTATAAGGCGAATCAGAATACTCTATAATTCCATCTTTTAGATGCTGTTCTAAAAATTCATCCAGTACTGGCTGTAAGTGATACGGAACTCTATAAGGCTTCCTATAAACTGGGGGGGGGGGGGGGGGGTTCCTGTTGGGATCCTATGCTGTGTGATATCTGAAGCTGGCAGTAGACCTTCTGCATTAAATAAATCTTGGAACTCATCTAAAACTGCTTCTTACGTGTCTCTATCATTTCCTTTCAAATGCTCAATCTTCTGGCGTAATGCGGTTTTATAGGCGTCTGGTTTCTGACCATCAGTAATATCTGACCAAATCTTCTTCTTCGAAAGTATTGACTGTAGCTACTAATATTCCCTTATGCAACTCTTTGTCCTCCACTCCGAAATTGTCAATATGTACCGGTACTTTTCTTTCTCCCTCAACGTCTTGAACCCGTAAAACACTTCTTCGTACAAAACAATGTGATACAGCCAATTCCTCATTTTCCTCTAGTGGCTCTATTAGACATATTGTATCTGTAGGTACCTCGGGGTCAACGGTCATCCAGAAAAGTTTTCCTGAGCCAAATGGTATCTTATCCCGCGAATCAACCTTCAAAGACGTTGCACACAGTGTAGTTGATTTCGCCTTCCGGTTGGGGAAATCTTGCAGCAGCGGGCCCTTTGCAGCGGTATCACCTAGCTGAAACACTATTCCGTTAAGTTCTACAGTTTGCTGTCTGAGGTCGATTTTAGCGTGATGTTTATTCAGGAAATCCAGCCCTAGCATCGCGTCGTACCCGTCAGTTATCTTTGTTACCACTTCTACATCTTCTTGAAATTGTACACCGTGAATACAGAAAATCTGTGATTTACATCCGAATGACTTCACTGTACCTCCTCCTACTCCACTCAATCTATACCTTGGAGAGTCATATTTCTTTTCTCCAATGCATTCATTACTCACTATTGATACGTTTGCGCCTGTATCGACCAGTATCCTTGCCTGTTTACCGGGGAATGGTAGCAGATAACCAGCATTCCGCTTTCACATTCGCCTTAATGGCATGAAATTTTATTGGGAACGCCTGGTGGCGGCTCCGACATTCCCGTTTACGTTTAACTGATTTCTATTTCCAAAAAATTTCTTAGACCTGCATTCTTTGAATGTGTGACCTATTCTTTGACAGTGCATTGAGGTTTTCTGCAGTTTTTTGCTATATGTCCCTGTCGATCGCACCTAAAACATCGTACTCCTGCTGAAAATGCATTTCGCTTCTCCTTGTATCTGGTGGCAATGTCTATTTCTTCGAAAGCCGTCGCCACAGATACAGCTTCTGCAAAATTTTTAGTAAACTCTGCCCTGACACGACGGGACGTTTCAGGAGGTAACCCACGTAAAAATGTATCCAGAGCTCTATCTTCTGCCTCATAAAATGACTTCATTTGCTTCATGACTAGTTGTCAACTGATAGGTGTTAATATTAACTTTTCTAATCCTATCTACAAAGCTTTCTAACGACTCGTTTTGCCTCTGAGTGATAGTGTTTAATTTTTCCCAATAAAATCTACAGCTGTTCTGTTTTTGAAAACGTTTAAGTAATCCTTTCTTCAATTCGTCAAATGTTGGAGCATTCCGTAATTTTTCATGGTATAATACGTGTGCTTTAGCCTCTCCTAGCAATCTTAACTTTGCCATTTGTAAGAGCTGTTCATCTGACCATGATCCTAACTTTGAAGCTGCTACTAAATCATAAAAAAAGGCTGTTATGTCCTCGCCAGGTTTACCTGAAAAAGGGGTTACCAAGGCTGCTGCTGAGGAATCTGGGATGCAAGGGATTGAACTGGTTTTCCTAACCTTGCTCAACTGTTTAAATAATGTATTGGCTCTGAGCACTATGGGACTCAACTGCTGAGGTCATTAGTCCCCTAGAACGTAGAACTAGTGAAACCTAACTAACCTAAGGACATCACACACATCCATGCCCGAGGCAGGATTCGAACCTGCGACCGTAGCGGTCTCGCGGTTCCAGACTGCAGCGCCAGAACCGCGCGGCCACTTCGGCCGGCAAATAATGTATTATTATCATTTTTAAGCTGTGCTATTTGAATAACTAAGCTCTGAATAGCTTCCTCAGTAGAAACCGCTTGTGGTGCTGACTCTGACTTTGTACGATTTCGTGTCATCATTTTACAAACTATTAGTTACACAATCTTGCTACACTGAATTCAAAAGATGTTTAAATATTTTCGAAAAACTCTTAAAATCATGAGAGAAAATAACTTCTAAATAAAGAAAATATTACGACTGCTATGCAAACCTATATCCTTTCACACATTAAACAATACTAACTGTGGACCTTTGGTGACTGTCCTTCACACCTCATATTGAGTGAAGGGTTTTTTCTCTGACACCAAATGTAACAGTTCTGTCACTAAATGTAACTGGGTTTTCTCTTTTGATGCTAGTCAATTGTCAGGATGCGCATTACTGCAAAGGGCATTTGATTCTAAAGCATTATGTCAGGGTGAAAATACTAAATAAATTAATTTTTCTCTCTTAACAACACGTGGGCAGGGTGTTCCTTGGCTCGGATATGACGTAGAATGAAAGAGCATTTTTACATAAGATAACTTTTATTGCAAGTTTCGTACAACTGTTTCCTTACTCGATGTCCTGGCTCTGAGTGGGGCAGCTGTGTCGTTTGCGAAGCCTTGTGCAGCGGCAGCGGCGGCGTCTGATTACGCGTGGCAGTGTGTATCTCGTGTCGCCGTCTCGCCCAGCTGACTAGAGACGCGCGATGTGGCCCGTTTAATTACTGCGAGCCAAGTCGTGCATTGGATGGTGATTCCTTGGATGTGGCGTCCCAGTGTTTCTCTTCTCTAAGTGGCCGCGTGTGTTGTGCATCGGCCAGCGGAGTGGCGCAGCGGGGAAGACCAGTGTCCCGGACTTGAACAACGGACTCCTGCTTGCCAGTATTCGGCTGTCAGATCTTCATCCCAGCTCACAGGTGACTGCTGATGCGAGGCCGTCTCCTTCCCGTCCTCACGAGTAACCCGGGTACGTAAAAATCAGACTTCGAATACCTTTTAACTTCTGTCTTCTGGCGCCGAGGCTGCTGCTTGCTATTCCATTACAGCGGTGGACTTGGTGCGTCTGTGTATGATGTAGTGTCTTCTTGCATGACGGTCTTCAGCACCGAAACTGACTGAAAACTACTGCTACTCTCTTCTCTTTTCTTCGTCTCTCGGGCCCACTGCGACTCGCGTATTTATTCACTTCAGTTTACTGGAGGTGAACGACTTTGCAGTCATTGCCTCTTCTGTTACGTTGAAAAGCTTCTCGAACAACTTCTTAACGTTGGTCATTGGCTCTTGGAATGTAGGCGAGGGCCTTTGATCACATGTGATGACTGAGAAAGACGTGAGCCGGTCATTGCCTCTTCTGTCACGTTGAAAAGCTTCTCAAAGAATCTTCTTAACGTCGGTCATTGGCTCTTGGAATGTAGGTGATGGCCTTTGCTCACGTGTGACAACTGAGAAACACGTGAGCCGGTCGGGTGATGCCCTGACGGCTGAATCGACAGCGTCCGCTTATGTGGAACTTGCTGACTTCACGGTCATTGTCTCTTCTGCTCTGCAGTTCTGCCCGCTGTTTGCCAGTATGTAACTCTCTAAACTAAACCAATTTTTACATTTGTATTCCAATTTCTATTTCACTTTGATTTCACAAATTTATTTACTTAAGTACCACTCAACAACCCGTTATCACCCTCCATGAACCATGGAATTTGCAGTTGGTGGGGTGGCTTGCGTGTATCAGTGATACAGATAGCCGTACCACAGGTGCAACCACAACAGAGGGGTAACGGTTTAGAAGCCAGGTAGATGTGTGTTTCCTGAAGATGGCCAGAAGACTTTTCCCCAGTTGCAGGGCCACAGTTCGAATGATTGATTGCTCTGGTCTTGTAACATCAACCAAAACAGTCTTTCTATTATTTTGCTGCGAACGGCTGAAAGCAATGGGAAACTACAGCCGTAATTTTCACAAGGGCACACACCTCTTCCGTATGGTTAAATGATAATGGCATCCCCTTGGGTAAAATATTCCAGAGATAAAATGGTCCCCCATTCGGATCTCCGGGTGGGGACTCCTCAGGAAGATGTCGTTATCAAAAGAATACAAAATGGACGTTCTACAGATCAGAGCTTGGAATGCTAGATTCCTTAATTGGGCAGGTAAATTACGAAGTTTGGAAAGGGAAACACATAGTTTGAAGGTTGATACAGTGGTATTAGTGAGGTTCACTGGCATGAGGAACAGAAGATGTGGTCTGGTGAATGCAGGGCAATAAATACAAAGTTAAATAGGGGTAATGCTGGAGTACGTTTAATACGGAATAAGTAAATAGGAAAGTGGGTAAGTTACTACGAACAGCACAGTGAACAGGTGGTCATAGGTAAGAGAGATACAAAGCCAACACTCACCACTGTAGTGCAAGTCTGTATGAGATCTAGCTCCGCAGATGATGAAGACATTGAAGAAACAGAGGAAATTATTCACATAGCTACAGAGACGAATATTTAATTGCGACTGCGGACTGGAATTTGATAGTAGGATTAGGAAAAAATGTAAAATTGTAGTTGAATATAGATTGGAAGAACGGATGGAAAAGGAAGCCGCCTTTTGGAATCTAGCACAGAGCATAATATAATTATCGCTAACACTTGGTTTCAGAATTACGAAACAAGGCTGTATGCGCCACAGAGAGATGGAGACAATGGAAGATTTGAGACTGATTATATATTGCTAAGACAGAGATTTCGAGACTAGATTTTAAATTGGAAGGTATTTCCAGGGGCACATGTGGACTCTGACCATAATTTATTGGTTATGAACTGTAGCTTAAAACGAAAGAAATTGCAAAAAGGTAGGAAATTAAAAATATGGGACCTCGATAAGTTGAAAGAAGCAGAGGTGTTTCAGGGTTTCAGAGGGATCATTAGGCAACGATTGAACAGACCCGGTGAAAGAATACAGTAGGAGACGATTGGGTAGCTTTCAGAGATGAAATAATGAAGGCAGCAGAAGACACAATAAGTAAAAAGACAAAGTATAGTACAATTTCTTGGATAAAACAGTGGATTATGGATTTAAATCATGAAAGCAAAAAAGTATAAAAGTGCAGCAATTGAAGCAGGCGAAAACGAATGCAAACGTTTAGAAGTGATATTGGCGGGAAGTGCAAAATAATTAGAGGACAGATGTGAAGATTTATAAGTTCACTCCACTAGGGGGAAGGTGGATACCGCGTAAAGGATAGTTAAAGGGACCTTTGCAGCAAAGATAACTAGCTGTATGAATATGAAAACAAACACGGAAATCTGCGCATGAGACGGGAGAAATGCCGTAAGACTCCAAAAACGAAGAGATAATTCCAATTCCAAAGAGCAGGTTCTGCCAGGTGTGGCTGTTACACAGTTCAGCAACTAATGGTTGTAAAATACTAATTCTTTTTCTTTACGGAAGAATGGAAAAACTGATAGAAGCCAACCTCGGAGAAGATCAGTTTGGATTCCGCAGATACAGATAGCCGTACCACAGGTGCAACCACAACAGAGGGCTATCGGTTGAGAAGCCAGGTAGATGTGTGTTTCCTGAAGATGGACAGAAGACTTTTCACCAGTTTCAGGGCGGGGAAACAGAAAAAAAATGTGGAGTAGGAACTGAAGTTCAGGGAGAAGAAATAAAAACTTTGAGATTTGCCTATGGCACTGTAGTTCTGTCAAGGACAGCAAAGACCTTGCAAGAGCAGTTGAACGGAGTTGACAGTGTCTTGAAAGGAGAGTATAAGATGAACATCAACAATAACGAAACAAAGGAAATGTAATGTAGTCGAATTAAATCAAGTGATGCTGAGGGAATTAAATTAGGAAACGAGACACTTAATTCAGTAGCCGAGTTGTTATTTGAGCATCAAAATAACGGATGATGGCGAAGTAGAAAGAATATAAAATATATACTAGCAATGGCAAAAAGGCATTTCTGAACAACAGAAATTTGCTAATATCGAATATAGATTTAAGTGTTACGAAATCTTTTGGAAACCATTTGTATGGGGTTTAGCCTTGCATGGAAGAGAATTATGGACGTTAAGCAGTCTGGACAAGAAGAGAATAGAAGCTTTTGAAATGTGGTACTACGGAAGAGTGCCGAAGATTAAATGGGTACGTCACGTAACTAATGAGGAGGTACTGAAGCTAACTGGGTAGAAAAGGATTCTGTGGCACACCATGACCGCAAAAATGGATCGGTTGAGGGGACACATTCCGAAACATCCAGCGATCACCAATTTAGTGTTAGAGGCAAGTGTGTGTGGGGTGGGGGGAGGGGGTAAAAGTCTCAAAGGGAGACGAAGAGATAAATACAGTAAGCAGATTCAGAAGATTGTAAGTTGCAGTAGCCTTGCGACAGCATAGACTAGCGATGAAAGCTACATCAAACCAGTCGAAGATTGAATACCGCCACACAGAATCACTCCAATAAAAAAATTGACAGGTTCGCCACCACAACTGATAATTCGTGGTTGCTATTGAACAAACAGACCTGGAACGCAAACTTGGATGAGGGAGCTGTAGCGCATTTAAGATGCAATGATTGGACTGCTGCCTGAGCCGGATACGACGCAGTGCAGACTGCCAGCGCCGTGTCCCGGTGGAGGCATGGCGTCGGTGGTTGAGGTTTGTGTTGGCAGTGGCCGGAGAAGGGTTTTCGACTTTGGCGACGCAGCGGAGGACCCTCAGAAGCCTACGTCCTGTCTCGACTATAGCCCCGATGCGGCCCCTCTGCCGCCTCACTGACTGTTTCCTCTCCAGGGCGATCTCTTTGCGTTCTCCAGATCATTCTCCCTGGGCGTAGCCACCTACCCGATTGGCTAGCTAATGTTCTTCTTCTGGGCACTCAGATTACTGTTCAACGTCCTTTTAAGAGTTTTGTACCACCCACAGTCCCCGTGGTTAGGCGATGACATTCCTCTCGCCTGTGCATGCTGTCAGTTAGGAATATAGAGGGTGTCCGAAAGTCTTTCCCTGATTACATAAATTGATAACTCAGGCCAGAAGTAAGATACAAATATGAAACTGGCGTGTAATTGTTTACAAACTATCAAAGTTTTTTTCACGCATCAGTTAAGTTCCGCATGAGCACTCTTGGAAGCACATACCACATCTAGGTGATATTCCATTTCCGTCCACACATTAGCCAACATCACTGGAGAGATCGATTCAACGACTGTGGTTATCCGTTGCCGCAGGGTTTCAAGATCTGGTACACGTGTTTGGTAGACCTCGTCCTTGACATAACTCCATAAAAAGAAGTCTAATGGGGTTATGTCAGGAGAGCGTGGAGGCCAAACCGTTGGCCCATCACGACCAATCCATCGCCCAGGAAAGGTAATATCGAGGTAGGCACAGACGTCCAAACCCCAATGAGGCGGTGCATCGTCTTGCTGAAACAAGACATCGGGATGATACTGAAGCAGCTGAGGAACGGCATACAGTTGCACCATGTCCAGATACACTGCAGATGTGACGGTAGCCTCAGCGTAGATGAATGGCCAGATAATTCGATCGTGCAATAGCGCGCACCAAACATTCACCTTTGTGAACCCCAAATGCGCACATTATGGCGATTCACTACTCCACTAACAAAAAAGGTCGCTTCGTCGGAAAAGGCAATTCGTCTGAGATAACCATTATCGTCCTCAATACGTGATAGCATTTCGACCGCAAAGTCATTTCGACGTGTACTGCCATTGGGCAACAAGGCCTGAACGAGTTGCACTTTGTATGCACGAAACAATAAACGTTTGAGTAAAATGTCATGGAGTGAGCTTTTTGGCATCTGTACTTCATGTGAGGCCCTGCGCACGGATTTCTTCGGACTTCGCAGAAAAGACTGCCTTACAGCTTCCACCCTATCTGCTGAGGTTCTTGGTCGATCAGACCTCGGAAGGTCAGCAACCGATCCTGTGTTCTTGAACTTCTCATACCAGGCTTTAATGCTCTTGACATCAGGTGGATTCCTTCCAAATGTTGTCTGGAAGTGTCTCTGCAGTGTGGTTGGTTATCGTGTCTCATGGTACCACAGGACACACTGTGCCTTCTCCTCTTTAGTTAACATGGCTTCTTGGGCACTGTACCTCATTCACTACTTACGTACTGAAAACCTAAAACAGAAAAAAAACTTTGATAGTTTGAAACAATTCGACACAAGTTTCATATTTGTATCTTACTTCTAGCCTGAGTTACCAATTTATGTAATCAGGGAAAGTCTTTTCCGACACCCTGTATGTCCCGTTGTAATTTTTCCTCCTATCTCTGTAATTATGTAGTTCTCAATTCGTTCAAGCAGTCAATCATTCATGATATGAAACACAGTCATAGCTCAGACACTCAAAATGATTCAGAAATTTTACTTGTTAGAATGAAATCAGGCGATGATTCTTCTTCTCTGGAGGCTCGTGCTTTGCGGCAGTCTGCTAATCTGTACAAATAAAATGCCTCGTAATTTTGGGAGCGTTGTATAAGCAGTCGGGAAACCACAGATCAAGCGGATATTTAGCTTTGATGAAGTTTAACCTTCCGAAGAAGTGATGGAGCTCTTGGATTATTAAATGCAGGTTCGTATCCAGTCTTTCGGAAGTTACCTTCTGATTAACAACTACGCAATATATCGATGAATATCATTAATTCTCAAATGTCAAATACACACCTTTTGTATGAAGGAGCAATATATATATATATATATATATGGAACAGAGAGAGGATATGTGCAGGTACCACGGTCTTATTCTGGTTTACATCAAAGGTCCTTCACACTTCTGGTGGTTAACAAAAATTCTAACATAGCTCAAAGCTTACCTGATCATCTATACACACAAATGTCACATCACACTTAACTGAAAGAGGTGAAGACGCATCCATTATCGGGGAAGGTGACGATGTTTTTGGTGGTGGTGTTCCTGCTCCACGACAGTGCCTCTTCTCATTCTGCACGAGGCACAGTCACACTCGCTGCCTTACTTCGGCTACCAAATTCTGCCTCAACCCCCGCTCCTACTTCCATCCCCAGCCGCATCCCCACGTCTACCCCCACCTTCACGTCCAGCCCTGTATTCTCCTGAGACATCAGCCAGCGTTTCCTTCCCCGTTGCTCAGATGAAGAAACAACTGAATTTCAAGAAAGAGGAGGGTGATATTTGAGGTGGAACGTTTCATGAACAGGCCACGTCAGTCGTCTACAAACATGGTCACCACAAAGTCGTCCGTCTTTGTAGAAACTGGCCAGGAGCGAGTAAGACTAGCACACTCAATGTTCTGTACAAATTTAATTATACAAAATTGTTAAGGCTTTCGTGGCCACTTGTTGACAAACTGCCTATTGGCTTCTGTCTCGAGTTCTTCGGCCGACGTTCATCTATTGATTTTTCTGACGTTTCGCCAGCACGATTGGCTGGCATTGTCAAAGCTTCACCCTCCATTGCCGGTGGTGAACTGGGGCCGAGCTCGCGGCCGCAGACTATATGTACCTGGCGCGCCAACGTCCGAGGGCTTCTCCGCGGTCATTTCCGGTGCGGTTCTCCTCTTGTTGCCTCGCACTTTTACGTCGCCAAGAGTCCATAGACATTAGTACTTGACATAAATTTGAACTAGATGTATGAAATCGTTCCTGATAGGAAGGAGCCTTAACAGGCCGACGGACAACAAACCATTTTCGGAATTTGTACCTCGGTTGTACTGTGGAACTCTGCTTCTTGGCGAGTTCCATGAGTCTAAATCAACGGGAAATACCCTGGCAGGTTTTGATTAATGAAAGTATGTGACATATATGGACGTATCTTTTGATTGCATTGACCTAGAGAATAATGTTTATTATATCACTACGATAGTAACACAATTTTCAACATGATACGTCTGTGCGTTCTTGGAAAAAAAAATTTTGGGAAATTTTTTTTTGGTTGGCGGATTTAACGATTCTAGGTGAACAGGAAATACGGAGTAGGCTTTGATGAGTGAGTTTGCGCGTACCAAAAAATGTGACATAAATTGCCGTATCTTCTAGTCGCGCTGACTCTGAAGCTTCACTTTTGTACATCGCCAGTTGACCGGAGACCTTAATACGTGACACAGATTTGAAATTGATGCGTCTATCCGTTCCTGAGAAAAACAGTTTTGAAAAGGACAGACAGCCAACAAAGTTTTTACCGACTGAGGTATGGAATCATAAAAATGAGTCTCATTGAAGCTACTTACGTCAAGTTTCACGATCGCAGTTTTATGTATTGAAAGCGTTGATTAAAGTTAGCTATCGTGAAGCAACAAATTTTTAACGTGGGAAAATCGTCACGCAAATCTCGAGAAACTACCATGGAAGCAAATTAATAATGTATAAGTAAATAAGCAGTTAAGGTATTCTCATTTCTTGTTACGTCTCAGTTGCACATTTTTAATTAGATTACATGTTTCAATCACTCTGTATCATCTTCAGATGTAAGTAGTTGCACCACAAGTACGAACGTACTCTGATCTGTGGTTCTGACAGACGGATTGTTGACGCAACTACTTTTGTTGTTGTTGTGGTTTTCAGTCCAGAGACTGATTTGATGCAGCTCTCCATGCTACTCTATTCTGTGCAAGCTGCTTCATCTCCTAGTACGTACTGCAGCCTACATCCCTCTGAATCTGCTTAGTGTATTCATCTCTTGGTCTCCCTCTACGATTTTTACCCTCCGCGCTGCCCTCCAATGCTAAATTGGTGATCCCCTGATGCCTCAGAACATGTCCTACCAACCGGTCCCTTCTTCTTGTCAAGTTGTGCCAGAAACTTCTCCCCAATTCTATTCAATACCACCTCATTAGTTATGTGATCTAGCCATCTCATCTTCAGGATTCTTCTGTAGCACCACATTTCGAAAGCTTCTATTCTCTTCTTGTCTAAACTATTTATCGTCCATGTTTCACTTACATATAAGGCTACACTCATTACAAATACTTTCAGAAACGACTTCCTGACAATTAAATCTATACTCGATGTTAACAAATTTCTCTCCTTCAGAAACGCTTTCTTTTCCATTGCCTGTCTACATTTTATATCCTGTCTACTTCAACCATCATCAGTTACTTTGCTCCCCAAATGGCAAAACTCCTTTACTACTTTAAGAGTCTCATTTCCTAATCTAATTCCCTCAGCATCACTCGAATTAACATCGACTGTATTCCATTATCCTCGTTTTGCTTTTGTTGATGCTACTTATATCTGAAGATAATTGACAGTGGCCGAAGCATGTAATCTAATTAAAAATTTGCAGCTGAGGCGGAACAAGAACTGAGAATTATCTTATTTGTCTAAACAATTGCCAAATCTCTCAAGACTATAATGTAAACTATAGTGTAAATAAATTGTATAGTCTGAATTTACTATATCTTCTTCTTCATGACACTGCTGTGGAAGATTATAGCTGTCGTCCATATACAGTTAGTACTGGCCGACGTCATAAGGCGTATGCCGTAGCGAGACTTTTTTACTTGCTGGCAGCACTTTAGCGAGGTACAATACTGACACTTGAATAGTTGGGAGTTTACTGCCGGTCTGCTTAACAAGAAGGCGCTGGTCAGAGCCGGGAGCGGCCTCACGTAGAATATTGTGCGCGTGCCGGCGGCCTGGCGGGAAGAGGAAGCGGGGGACAGACGAGCTGGCGGCCAGTGCGCACTCTATTACGCGGCACAAACTTGGGCCGCGCGCGCGGCGCAGTAACGCCGGCTGCAGGCTCGCGGCTGCCCCGCAATCGATATCCTCGCGACACTCGCTTGTTCGTTTGCTTGTGCGGCAGCCGGCGGCGCGGGAACCGAGTCTAGTCGTGCCGGCTCCTTACAAACGATACACCTGCTGCGGGACTCGCGCACCCGTTCTCTGAAATTCTCCTCTGTGCGGTTACTGCTTACTTGGCAGCGAGGAAAAGACAGGCATGCTACTTATACACGGTGGCGACATTTCAAGGATAGTAGGAAATTGTAGTCTGATTCAAGTAAGGCTCAACGTGGAGGGGTACTATGCACCTTGGTTCCTACAGCCCATGTCATCTCTGCTCCTGAGCGTTTCTCAGCTATAAGACCATAGCGTTGTTACCTTTCTACAGAATGGGTATCTACATCTGCATGACTACTATGCAATTCATATTTAAGTGCTTGGCAGAGGGTTCGTCCAACCACAATCATACTATCTCTCTACCGTTCCACTCCCGAGCAGCGCGCGGGAAAAACGAACACCTAAACCTTTCTGTTCGAGCTCTGATTTCCCTTATTTTATTTTGATGATCATTCCTACCTATGTAGGTTGGGCTCAACAAAATATTTTCGCATTCGGAAGAGAAAGTTGGTGACTGAAATTTCGTAAATAGATCTCGCCGCGACGAAAAACGTCTTTGCTTTAATGACTTCCATCCCAATTCGCGTATCATATCTGCCACACTCTCTCCCCCACTACGTGATAATACAAAACGAGCTGCCCTTTTTTGTACCCTTTCGATGTCCTCCGTCAATCCCACCTGGCAAGGATCCCACACCGCGCAGCAGTATTCTAACAGAGGACGAATGAGTGTTGTGTAAGCTGTCTCTTTAGTGGACTTGTTGCATCTTCTGAGTGTCCTGCCGATGAAACGCAACCTTTGGCTCGCCTTCCCCACTATATTATCTATGTGGTCTTTCCAACTGAAGTTGTTCGTAATTTTAACACCCAGGTACTTAGTTGAATTGACAGCCTTGAGAACTGTACTATTTATCGAGGAATCGAATTCCAACGGATTTCTTTTGGAACTAATATGGATCACCTCACACTTTTCGTTATTTAGCGTCAACTGCCACCTGCCACACCATACAGCAATCTTTTCTAAATCGCTTTGCTACTGATACTGGTCTTCGGATGACCTTACCTGGAGCAAATTACAGCATCATCTGCGGACGACCTAAGAGAACTGCTCAGATTGTCACCCAGGTCATTTATATAGATCAGGAACAGCAGAGGTCCCAGGACGCTTCCCTGGGGAACACCTGATATCACTTCAGTTTTACTCGATGATTTGCGTCTATTACTACGAACTGCGACCTTCCTGACAGGAAATCACGAATCCAGTCGCACAACTGAGACGGTACCCCATAGGCCAGCGGCTTAATTAGATCTCGCTTGTGAGGAACGGTGTCAAAAGCTTTCCGGAAATCTAGAAATACGGAATCGAGTTCCCTTGTCGATAGCGGCCATTACTTCGTATAGTGATTGATATATCATATTCGCGTTGCTTTATGGCTAAACATGTATCGGGTGAGTGATGTGAACACTGAAGTGGCTTTCTTCCTAAATGCAAGCAGTACTTCCAACAGAATTGGTTACATACAGACGGAACACGATGTGAAGCGCCTTTTTCAACCATCGTAGACTATACCATTTTACGTTTGTAATAATAGTGATTACCTCAAGGAAACAAAAGAAAAATTCGGAGTAGGTATTAAAATCCATGGAGAAGAAATAAAAACTTTGAGGTTTCCCGATGACCTTGTAATTCTGTCAGAGACAGCAAAGGACCTGGAAGAGCAGCTGAACGGAATGGACAGTGTCTTGAAAGGACAATATAAGATGAACATCAACAAAAGCAAAACGAGGACAATGGAATGTTGTAAAATTAAATCAGGTGGTGCTGCGCGAATTAGATTAGGAAATGAGACACTTAAAGCAGTAAATGAGTTTTGCTATTAGGGGAGCAAAATAACTGATGATGATCGAAGTAGAGAGACATAAAATGTAGACAGGCAATGGCAAGGAAAGCGTTTCTGAAGAAGAGAAAATTGTTAACCTCGAGTATAGATTTAAGTGTCAGGAAGTCGTTTCTGATAGTATTTGTATGGAGTGTAGCCATATGTGGAAGTGAAACGTGGACGATAAATAGCTTAGACAAGAAGAGAATAGAAGCTTTCGAAATGTGGTGCTACAGAAGAGTGCTGAAGATTAGATGGGTACATCACATAACTAGTAATGAGGTACTGAATAGAATTAGAGAGAAGAGAATTTTGTGGCACAACTTGACTAGAAGAAAGGATCGGCTGGTAGGGCATGATCTGAGGCATCAAGGGATCACCAATTTAGTATTGGAGGGCACCGTGGAGGGCAAAAATCGTAGGGAGAGACCAAGAGATGAATACATTAAACAGATTCAGAAGGATGTAGATTGCAGTAGGTACTGGGAGATGAAGAAGCTTGCACAGGATAGAGTAGCATGGAGAGCTGCATCAAACCAGTCTGTGGACGAATACCACAACAACAATAACCTCAAGGAAGTAACATTGATATTGAAACTGCCGCACGTTGAGAGCCACAAATTTTATCTTTAATGGTAGCTAAAGGGAACATCATTAACCTTGAGATTGCATCGTTTCACATACACCACTGAGCGCAGCACCAGGTCAACAATTTTATTACATTTTGTAATCATCTGGCTCTGCTGCGTAATAAATGTCTTTCAATGACACAATAAATTTTCTATAACCAATTACGCTGATATGTTTTCTTTTTAAAAAAATCACTGTAGGCCTACCTCAGCTATGCAGCCATAATCAGGTTGTCAGAATCATAAAATTTTAAAAATATTGGTATGCTTGTTGTATGACATGATGGTTATGGACAATATGATTTTACATACGTTTCCAAGCCCTGACTTCCATGTAATATCGTTGATTCCGCTGCTGTCTATTTGTTTACTAACTCTATTCCTTGGTTACGGTTTATATTGTTCAAAAAATGGCTCTGAGCACTATGGGACTTAAGTTCTGAGGTCATCAGTCCTATAAAACTTAGAACTACTTAAACCTAACTAACCTAAGGACATCATACATATCCATGCCCGAGGCAGGATTCGAACCTGCGACCGCAGCGGTCGCGCGGTTCCAGACTTTAGCGTCTATAACCGCTCGGCCACCCCGGCCGGCGTTTGTATTGTTTCGTTGTTTCTTCTTCGTAGTAATCAGTTGTGTGTTTTGTTATGTTCTGACATTTCTTTAATAATGCTCAGAAATAAACTTAATTTTCAGATGAAATTTCGTGACAAGAATTATGTTAGATGATCAGCGATATTGTATGGTTACATCTACTTGTAGACAATTCTTCCAGCGATGTACTGGGTTATACTGAGGAGATATCTGTGGTGTTGTGGTACTTACATTTTGTCTCTGGTTGTATTATGATTTATCCAGCATCTTGGTGGATAATGTCAATAAAGATCTCGATAAAGTGTTTATATTTGTGGTCAGTTTGTTCCTAGAGGATTAAATGCGGATAATTTCTTATGTGTAAATGTATCTCGGTTTCCTACAGCAGATTTATCATCGGTCCTTTTGGTATTATGTGCAAAATAAGGATAGCATTATCCAATCAGCATATTGTGTCTTGTTCATTTTCAATGTAGTGAAGATAAGTGGAAAGGTTGTTGTCACTTAATCTAATATGCTCTCGATATCTAGTGGCGAATTTTCTACCCATCTTTCCTATCTATAAGTACACTACCGGCTATTAAAATGCAGATGATAAACGGTTATTCATTGGACAAATATATTATACTAGAGCTGACATGTGATTACATTTTCACGCAATTTGGGTGCATAAATTCTGAGAAATCAGTACCCAGAACAAACATCTCTGACCGTAATAACGGCCTTGATACACCTGGGCATTGAGTAAAACAGAGCTTGGATGCCGTGTGCGGGTACAGCTACCCATGCAGGTTCAACACGATACCACAGTAGTGACGGGCATATTGTGACGAGCCAGTTGCTCGGCGACCATTGACCAGACGTTTTCAATTGGTGAAACATGTGGAGAATGTGCTGGCCAGGGCAGCAGTCGAACATTTTTGTATCCACAAAGGCCCATACAAGACCTGCAACATGCGGTCGTGCATTATTCTGCTGAAATGTAGGGCTTCGCAGGGATCGAATGAAGGGTATGGTTCAAATGGCTCTGAGCACTATGGGACTTAACATCTATGGTCATTAGTCCCGTAGAACTTAGAACTACTTAAACCTAACTAACCTAAGGACAGCACACAACACCCAGCCATCACGAGACAGAGAAAATCCCTGACCCCGCCGGGAATCGAACCCGGGAACCCGGGCGTGGGAAGCGAGAACGCTACCGCACGACCACGAGATGCGGGTGAATGAAGGGTAGAGCCACGGGTCGTAACACATCTGAAATGTAACGTCTACTGTTCAAAGTGCCGTCAATGCGAACAAGAGGTGACCGAGGCGTGTAACCAATGGCACCCCATACCATTACGCCGGGTGATACGCCAGTATGGCGATGGCGAATACACGCTTCCAATGTGTGTTCACCGCGATGTCGCCAAACACGGATGCTACCATCATGATGCTGTAAACAGAACCTGGATTCATCGAAAAAATGACGTTTTGCCATTCGTGCACCCAGATTCGTCATTCAGTACACCATCGCAGACGCTCCTGTCTGTGATGTAGCGTCAAGGGTAACCGCAGCCATGGTCTCCGAGCTGATAGTCCATGCTGCTGCAATCGTCGACGAACTGTTCGTGTAGATGGTTGTTGTCTTGCAGTCGTTCCCATCTGTTGACTCAGGGTTCGAGACGTGGCAGCACGATCCGTTACAGCCAAGCGGATGAGATGCCTGTCACCTCGACTGATAGTGATAGGAGGCCGTTGGGATGCAGCCCTCCTGAACCCACCGATTCCATATTCTGCTAACAGTCATTGGATCTCGACCAACGCGAGCAGCAATGTCGCGATACGATAGACCGCAATCGCAATAGGCTACAATCCGACCTTTATCAAAGTCGGAAACGTGATGGTACGCATTTCTCCTCCTTACACTGCTGTTTGTGTATGAGAAATCGGTTGGAAACTTTCCTGATGTCAGCACGTTGTAGGTGTCGCCATCGGCGCTAACCTCTTGTGAATGCTCTGAAAAGCTAATCATATGCCTATCACAGCACCTTCTTCTTGTCGGTTAAATTTCGCGCCTGTAGCACTTCATCTTCGTGGTGCAGCAATTTTAATGTCCAGTAATGTATTATAGTGTCGTCAACCTATCTGTAGTATGTTATTTTATAAACGATAGTGTTCGTGGTTCCAAGGAATTAGATGGAACCAATACGAACGAAAAACACATACATAAAACTCTCAACACTCTATCCCAAAATTAAATGTGCAATGGAACCACTACTACGTCGACTTGATCATAAGTGACGGTAACAGCACTCATAAATTCGAAATATATACAAAGCCAACAACAACTGATAACGTTGTCAACGAAAATTTCTGTCACCCCAGATCACACAAACACACACTTTCACACCGTAATCAGTCGGATGATTACCTGCCTATTTAAAATGACGCTATACAAAAAGAAATTAATACTCTTTTATATGCGGCAAAAGAGAATGAACACAATCCACAAGTAATCACTCAGTTATATAACAAATATACAAAACCTCTCAACCTATAATACGTAAAAAAAATAACACCCATTAGAGGTACATCAATAAAACAGAAAATTGCTATATATATATTAAATACAACGGAAGTACATAAAACAAAATTAATGCACTGCTGGGAAACACCAACAGACGTTTCGCTTACCAAATGTGATTTAATATAAAAACAAGAATAGGGTGATGCAACAGGGAACCACGAATGCACTCAAACCCAGGCATATATAAAATTCGTCGCAAAGTCTGTGAAAAATTCGACACAGGGCAGAGAGGTAAAGACTTGGCCACCACATACCGAGAGATTGCTAAAAATGTGACAACATCTTATCCACTTTTCTCCACCACATTAAAAATGAACAACACACAACAGATTTGTTGGAAAATGCTGTCGATATTTTACGCATGACACCAAAAGGACCGATGGTAAATAAATTGGATGAAATCGAGATATTTTTACACACAAGAAATTATCCACATTTAATCCTCAACGTAGAAACTGACCTAAATTATAAACACTTAAACGAAAACTTCATTGACGTTATTCACCGAGATCCTGGATAAATCGTAGGCCTACGCAAATACATGAAACCACAAATGCTAGGTGATGTAAATGATATTAATATTGTATGCTGCGGTTTACCACGATTGTGTGCTGCTTTTTTTTTGCATGAAAATACTATGAGACGAAGAACCAATTCTGGATGCACGTTATATAACTTTCAGATGTTTTGATCATATTTTTTTTATTATTTCCAAAATCGTCTTACACGTTTCGACATTCAGTCATTTTAAAATAATATAAAATACAACACAAAACTGGCCTCAAAACATATGAAAATATATTACATTTCACCATTCATTAGGTATGTAGTGTAATGAGTAGAATGTAGCTTTCTAGGTTACCAGTGTTATGTCAATCACACAAACTCATTCCATACATACAGTCTAACTCGTCAACATTCTCAGTCACGAGACGAGATCAAACTGCTACCAAGGGACAAATTGGGAACGAAATAGACAAAACCACCAGGCGGCGCTGAACATTGGTTCATGCTGCCTTTGTTTACTTACAGTTACAGTTTCATCATCACATGGAATAAAACAATTTCATCTCTAAATAATTGATGAAAATTACGTTACAATGTTTTAGAAAAATGTATTTCCTTGCAAAACAATGCCTAACAGATTTTTAGAGTAGTTGAAAGTAATACAGTGGATGAGGCCGCTGAATGGCGGTAGAGTACATGAGGCCAACTGTCTTTTAACAAATAGTTTTTGTCAACTTGCGACTTATAAATTACTGGGTCCAGTAAAAGTTCATAAATACCATTTATAAGAATTTGTAAACTATACAAATACCGGCTGAGACATGTAGCACTCACATATGAAGAACAGGTGACGACCATGCATTGCCATTTCCAGCAATGAGAGCAATGCCATTCAGAAAATTCAAACAATTTGCGAAGGCACAATCATGGGAGGCCATACACCGGTTCCATCAATACAATATAGCAAGCATCCCAGACTGCCTTATCTAATTAAAACTCCTTAACCCCCAAAACATCAGTTTAAGTAAAGCACCATCCAAAATACAGTGATGAAAAACTCAATGCAGTATTACCGCTAATGGTTCACTGACGATTGTGCTACCTTACTTATCTAGCTCTCTTTCACTTACGTTACATGTCACAACATTTTTCAAAGGTAACTCTTACAGAAATAGGTATAATTGTAAAACAGACAACAAGCTGTAATTGTACGTATCATAGTTGATAAGATATTAGCAAATATTTTATACAGAATAGACCTAATGGAGGAGGTTAGGTATGTAGTTACTGGCAGAGCTCATGACCCCTGTTGGCCAGTCCCCACCACTCTAACTAGACCATTTCTCGCTCTGATTCCTTCTTTCCTTTGTCAATTTTCCTCTTAGTTTTCACTGCCTTCGTACTATGAGAGCGTTTTAGCCTATAAAACCTCCTAAACTATGCACTACTGCTCGCAAAGCACCTTGTATTATATAGGCTGTCCTGGCTAACTTTACCACATGATGTTTTCCCGAAATGAAATAAAATGTGAAAAACGTAATTGGCCAAAGATGCATCGATGTTAGAGGCTCACAGAATGGGCAGGAATGAACAAACCCTACAGTTATGCAATGTGTTTATGTTTGTGAGTGAGTGCGTGTTCACGTGTGTACCGTGTGTCCCTCACGAGAGGCGTCAGACATATTTTCTCTTGTGTTTCGACAGATATTGCTGTTCCGTTTTTGTTGGGTGTAGCTGGAGTTAGCCCAAACAAATTCTGCTGATCGTGTCTTTCATTCGATGCCCATTGTCGACGGAAGCGCCGGTTTTTTTCCATTACAAACAAAATGATTTTCAAAGTGGTATTTACGTGACTATTCGGTAGAGCTGTCGCAAATTCGTATAATTCGATAGCCGTTTTATCTCTACATATTAACATGAACAGTAAAAAAAGATAAAATAAATCATGTATGCGTGCCTAATCTAGACTGTTGTGCCTTATGTGTGTGTGTGTGTGTGTGTGTATGTGTCGTGGGGAGGGGGGGTTATAGTATTTTACCGTCGGTTCCTAATTTCCACCTCGCACGTGACCGTAGTTGCTGTGTTTAACATTCAGCTGCAGAAGACCATGTAATGGTGCGCTGGCAGTATTTCGAGAAACAAGCTCACAAAGCCGTCTGCTCACCTCTCGTGCATTGTGCATTTGCTGCGCAACAGCTACCTTATGGCAGGCAGGTAATGTGTATTTGATTGGATGCCATTTCCGGCAGCCGCCGGTACAGATAAGCCTCGCAACTGTGGCGCAGCCTGAGGTGAACCTAATTGGAAGGGCAATGTGAGGCGCGAACGTAGCCTCGCCCTCAACTACTGGCTTTGTTCCCCTCGGTCGACAGCGTTCCAGGAACTCCACTTCTAGATATGAACCGCGAGGAACTCACAAAATAATTTCTTTGTTTGTCCATCCTTTTTAACTGGAGGTCTGGGGGACCACGCCCGTTCACTATTGTAAGAAAATGAAACACCTACAGCCGTCCTTAAGATGTCATTTATTATGTAGCTACTGCATTCGCCGCTTCAGTGTACCATCTCCAGGACTTAGTTGATACTGAAGGAGTTATCACGATCTATAAAGGGTGGTCCATCTAAAGTTTCGGATGAGATTATCTCGAAAACTATACATCGGGTAAAAATAGTGGGTAAGACAAGTTCGTAAGCTCAGAGGGGGACATCAAATGATACTACACGTGACCCCCAGCCCCCGCCCCCTTGGGTGGAGTGGGGGAGGGTGGCAACTTTTACATCTTAAATGGAAACACAATTTTTATTGCTGATTCGGATTCTCCGTAAAAAGTAAGCAAGTTTTGTCTGAAACATTTTTTTAAACCATTGACAAACGGCGCTGAAATCGAGAAAAAATGTAAAATTGGGGAAGAACACGGATTTATTTAGAATTATCATAGAAAGACGCATCAAATCGATGAGGGCACCAATTCCTTCGTTAAGCCAAATTAAGCTATTTTTGTACAAAATATACTGTATCCTACTTTTAACCTTACCCAGAAACGACATGGACGTAGTAGAATGATGTTCTCATGCGGTGCTACATTACTGTGAGTCCCCTTGCCCCTCACATGTTGGGGTGCTTCATTAGTGTGAGTCCCCTTGCCTCTCTCAATTTGGGGTGCTTAATTAATGAAATTAGCCACGACGAAATTGTTCAAAATTATCCCCATTTGCTTCAACGCATAAAGTCAATCGTCTGCGAAAGTTGTCTATAGTTTTGAGCAGCAGATCACATGGTATGACTGCACACGCTCTTCGAATGCGTTGCTCCAGCGCGCAAACTGAAACGATATGTCGTTTCGGTCGTTAATGGTCTGGTGTGGAATTTTAAATTGTTACTTGATAGGAGCGTATTTTTTTGACCGAAATGTTACTGGGGAATCTTATTTACAACTTCTCCGCAATGATTTGTTGGGGCTAATGGAAGATGTTGGTTTAGAAACTAGGCAACGAATGTGGTGCCAAAAGGATGGAGCAGCTCCCCATTATACTAAAAATGTGCGGAACGTTTTAAATTTAGGGTACCCTGATCGGTGGATAGGAACCTCCAGATGAACAACCCTGTATATACGATGCATCATTGGCCAACATAACTGGTTTATGCAGACTATCTGTAACTGTAAGTCGTCTCTCTAACCACCAACTGTCAACTGTCAGAGCAGAAGTGGGAATCTTCTATGCTTATCAGAAGAACTTACAGCATCTTTCTTAAAGTTTCGTATCCGTCTTCTGTAGGTCTGTCCGTTACATTTAGGAAACTGTTTGTAACATATCTTTAACATGACATTAATGGAGAGTATTTCATGAGAATAGTTAGTCGAAAGGCCTGCATTTCCATACGCTGCAAAGAATTGAGTATCTGGTTAGTGCACTGTTTCTATTAATAGTCGTATCGTTAACTTTAATCTAATTGCAGGAATCTTCTCAGATGCCTGAAGAAGACAGTTGATAATGTCACTAAATGATAAGAAAGCTGCTAAATCTTTAGAATATCGATCAACATTTATTCCTCGAGATTGTATAACACTTAGATAACATTCAGCTTGGTGACTACTTAATCACAAGTATATATCTGTAGAAATAAAATGGAGCCTTTCACACATATTCCCAGCTCTGTGGAACTGATTACTGCAATGAAAAGAGGTGGCTAATTGTTAACTGCTGCGTAGAAGAAAGAGTCCAACGGCGTTGTCGCAGTGGTAACACCGGTTGCTGACAGATTACTGAGGTTAAGCGCTGTCGGGCTGGGCTAGCACTTCGATGGGTGACCATCCGGTCCGTCGATCGCTGTTGGCAAGCGGGGTGCATTCAGCCCTTGTGAAGCAAACTGAGGAGCTATTTGACTGAGAAGTAGCGGCTTCGGTCTCGGAAACTGACATACGGCCGGGAGAGCGGTGTGCTGCCCACATGCCCCTCCATATCTGCATCCCGTGACGCCTGTGGGCTGAGGAAGACACGGCAGCCAGTCAGTACCTTTGGGCCTTCATGGCCTGCGCGGGAGGAGGGAATGAAAAGAGGCCACTCTTCCTCCAAAATATGATACACAGACATATCAAATATCGCAACAGTCCCACTAATCCCCACGACGAATAAATATAGACAAGGTATCTTTTGACAATTGAGACAAACGTCTCGTACGAGCACACGTAGGTTTATCAATGTCTAAATTTGCTGTGGTGTCACTCCTAGTAGCGGCCCACGATGCCTCGCCATCGTGTGCATCGTATGTGTCGCTGGCGCCCCACCATCTGTAAAACTGTTCTCGATGTGGATACTAATTACAGTATGAATGTGAACACGGTTAAAGTTATCGATGCTCTGCGTATGCCTGCTTTTTTCCGTGTCGAGCGAGTGGAACCTTTCAGAAGTAGTAGGCCGGGCAAGGCTTACTATAGCAATTGTTCGCGTTGATTCCGCTCTACGTTCATTGCCAACGAGTTTGGAGAATTCTGCACCTCGAGATTCTGTTGCCTACAGGACATTTATGATCAGTCAGTCGTGCGAGGCTACTAGGAGTGACACCTCAGCAAATTTCTCAATAGAAAACATTTTTCATTGCAGAATCTGAAAATCCAAAATATAAACATCAGAAACTTAATAATTTTCCAGTTGCAATACAGAAATCCCTCTGACGTTGTTCAGCTACACAACATTGCGTGTACGGCTCGGAACAAACCAGTCGAAGACTAACAGTATTCTGTCCCTCAAGAACCAATAATAGATCAGTTATCCCGGCTCTTCACAGCTGCAAATACCACACATTGACTTATACCTAGACTGAGTTGTACAAATGAGTCAGAGTAATGAATTTGAGGACAGCCATCACTTATATAAGCTCTTGACGCACATGCTTCGCCCGTAAATACGCTCCCAATTTTCGATTATGTTAATACATATTAGTGTCTTTTCTTTCGGATATGTCCAAAAGAACAGAACCATTACGAATCAAGACACAAAGGAATTAATGACATTATCTGCCAGTGCGTATTGACTTACTTCAAGTTGAAAATTTGTGCTGGACTGGGACCAGAACTTGGGTTACCTGATTACGAAGGAGATGCGCTGGTCACTACGCCATCCGGGTGGTCACCACAACCACACGGACTACCCTAGCTGCCTCCTGTGAGACACAAATTCTCACATTCTGGATAAGTAGTGTGTGATATAAGTTGAAAATTTAGGTCTACCGAGGGGTGTGCTAGGGTAGTCCGTGCGGCTGTAGTGACGACTGTGTCTGGATGGTATAGTGGTCAGCGTATCTGCCTAGTAAACAGGAGACCTGGCTTCCACTCCCTGTCTGTCAGAAAATTTCAACTTGTCCCGTTGATATCAGTCAGTGCCCTGTGACAGCTAATATCTTTAATTCCTTTTCGTCTTGGTTCTATTACTGCTACTCTGTAGTAACTGAATAGAGAACCCAAATGGGCCAAAATTAGTTAAATATAATTTCAAGTTTAGGTCTCTGGAGCACATTACTTCACAGTTACCTTCGTTATATGCTTAGGGACTGCTACAGTCTCCAGTTACTATAATTACGCTCACCAGCCCAGTCTTTGAGACTATTGCTGCAGTAGTTCGATGCCACATCCATAAGCATAATTTCCTTCTCGACAGGATTTTTGTATCAAATCACTTATCGTGAATGTGTCACTGAACCTCTCAATTGCACATAACGACTCTTGTATGTCGCCACATGGAACATCGCTTTCAATATCTCCGTTAATTTAGGTGCGAGACTATGTTTTATCTGACGACATTCTGCCATTTGTCGAGTAGGCGATGAGTTAACCGAATATATGAAACTCTGCTACATTCTGGTTGAGCATAATAATTTTTTCTTTCAACCAACGTAAATTATGCTACAGTCAATGCATTTACGGACATGTTTTGTGAAGCATCGTCGTCGTATTATTAGCAACGTTTTTAGATCAGATGTAGAGCGTTGAGTAAGCATACTCGTTCTGTACGTATTTCACATATTCAACAACAATCGAGTTCCCACTTAAAACATTAATACAAGGAGTAAAACATCAGTCTTAAAAGCCTTCGTAATCTGTAATCGACATACTGTTTGAATTGGCGTAGAAGTAATTAACGATCTGCGCGGAATATAACAGACAAGCTAAAGCCTCCAGCTACCTCATCTCAAATACATCGCTGCTCATTAAGGATACGGATCACGTGTTTTAACGTACACAAATACTAACAACGATGGTATGAAATATTGGAGGACACCTTTTCCAGTCGTATTGTTAGTCGAAACATCTACGTCCTTTCTTCACATCTTATTGTACTACTTTCCAGCTCAAGAACAGGAGTATAGCTAAGACGAGTTTATGAAGTAAAGATACTTTGAAACGAGAAAATATTGTGTTGCTCATTTCTTGCGATGAATGGGTAGTGCTTCTCAATGAAAAACTGATTCACTGGCGTAAGTACTTTGAGTGATACGCGGTAGAAGGTTCTAAAAACTATTTTGATCAAGTGAATAGCGGGGCTTCAAAAAAATTATTCCGAAGTTCTGTTTCACGACATGTTGTACGTAGACATTTTGATATAGGGGAAGGGTGGGCTTAACGCCCACAGTTAGGATTTGTCACCCTTTGGGTTGCAAGCATTCTAGAAATTCCAAAGTCACAGTCAGACTATCCGCCTACTTGACTGATGTCTGTCATTCTTGTTAAACGAAAGGAAAACACCTAAATAATCATTAAACCGACAAATGTCTTTGTGGCCATCGTGTCCAGTGGGGTAAGCCAAATGGCCACATAACTAAAATGGGGTAAGTAACTTAATGAAAACATTTTAAGTTTGAAAAAGTGTGTTGTAAAAAAAGAACTTGTTACTGTGTAAGTTGTATGATGAGAGTAAAAACTAATTACGTAGCAGAGGATGGTCAGAAACAGTCTGATAGTGTGTAGCAGGATAAGCTGTGCTGAGAAATAATAGCCAACAAAAAAATTCTATACGTTGCACCGTTTCCGAGTTAACTAACATTGAATTTACCCATGAGTCCCGGCAGGCACGTGTTCTTCGTTTGGCTTCCTAAAGCCGAACCAGAGAGGGATACAAAATTTGAACAAGGAATGGTAGTAAGTTTTGAACCCAAACCAAAAGCTGAGCAGTCTCGTAAGCCTTCATCTACGTTGTCAGAACAACAGACCCCGATTGGACTTGCACACGCATCGGCCTCATTGGTTAACTTCATTGCTAATTAATTGGGAAAGAGCACAACTTATCGACTTTTTTTCTTTACAATTATTTCTCTGCTCACCTGACCCTGAAACACCCTTTCAAGCTTTGTAGGTTGTTTCTAGCCAGTCCGCAGCCCATGGCCTAGTGGCTAGCGTCGCTGCTTCTAATCACGGCGTCCCAGAAGGGGCTTTTGTGTTGTTATCATCATTTCATCATCTTTCTGAAAAAACGGAGAAACTGGACAATGGAAAGATTAGAAATTTTTGAGGGCCCTGATAACCGTGCAGTCGAGCACCCTAGAAATCAAGTATCATCAACTGCTTTAGCCACCTTCTCAAGAAAAAAATTCTGTCACTACCGGGAAAAGTTGAAGTACACTGCTTCAGTAAGTTTTACGAATAGTTTTGGCACAAATAGTAATTTTCGTTCTCACCAAATTGTGTGCAGATATTCTTATTAAAATTAATAAAATGATTATTTCTTACGGTCAGTTCAAATGCTGCACATCGCATATCCTTAAGCGTAAATCCATCTAAATACCAAGGAATTACAATTACGAACAACTTAAATTGGATCGAACGCATAGAAAATGTTGTGGGGAAGGCTAACCAAAGACAGCGTTTTATGGCAGGACACTTAGAAAATGCAACGGATCTACTAAGGAGACTGCCTACACTACGCTTGTACGTCCTCTTCTAGAATACTGCTGCGTGGTGTTGGATCCTTACCAGATAGAACTGACGGAGTATATTGAAAAGTTCAAAGAAGGGCAGCATGGTTTGTATTATCGCGAAATATTGGAAAGAGAGTCAGCGAAAGGAGACAGGATTTGGGCAGGACATCATTAAAAGAAAGACGTTTTCCGTTGCGACGGAATCTTCTCACGAAATTCCAATCACCAACTTTCCCCTCCGAATGCGAAAATATTTTGTTGACAGCGACCTACATAGGGAGAAACGATCACCACGATAAAATAAAAGAAATCAGAGCTCGTACGGAAAGATATAGATGTTCGTTCTCTCCTCTCGCTATACGAGACTCGAATGATACAGAATTGTGAATGTGGTTCGATGAACCCTCTGCCAGACACTTAAATGTGATTTGCAGAGCATCCATGTAGATGTAGATGTAGATGTCATGACAACAGTATCTGGAGATGCACAAAAACTGGTAACTTTACTTTTCTAGTATTGAGATTAATCCGTACTGAAACCCTCCAAGTAGCTCATTGTTGTCATTAAAACAAATATTTGTCTTCAGAACTCTCCTGCTCAATTTATTCTAAGCAAGTCGGTAAGTGACGGGAACATTTTGAAAATCATGCCGTCCTCCTCTACCTGTAGTGTTATGTGTCACATGGATCCTGTGATTGACTCTCTCCTTGGTCCGTGTATATCAATACAAGAAAAAATTATTTTTTATTCACTAATTATATCTATTCATTATTATGCGGGAATTATTGTATTTATTATTTATTACTTACAATATTACTATAATTCATCTTTTACTATAGTTACATTGCTCCCCAGCTCATGGTCGTGCGGTAGCGTTCTCGCTTCCCACGCCCGGGTTCCCGGGTTCGATTCCCGGCGGGGTCAGGGATTTCTCTGCCTCGTGATGACTGGGTGTTGTGTGATGTCCTTAGGTTAGTTTAGTTTAAGTGGTTCTAAGTTCTAGAGGACTGATGACCATAGATGTTAAGTCCCATACTGCTCACAAGGGAACCTCCCCATCGCACCCCCCTCAGTTTTCGTTATAAGTTGGCACAGATCAATCGAGAAAACAGGAAGAAATTGTGTGGAACTATGAAAAACATAAGCAAAATATGCAAACTGTGTAGTCCATGCGCAAGATAGGCAACATCAAGAGAAGTATGAGCTCAGGAACGCCGTGGTGCCGTGGTTAGCGTGAGCACCTGCGGCACGAGAGGACCTTGGTTAAAGTCTTCCCTCGAGTGAAAAGTTTAAATTTTTATTTTCAGTTTATGTGACAAACTCTTATGTTTTCATCACTTTTTTGGGAGTGATTATCACATCCCCAAGAAAACCTAAATCGAGCAAGGTCGAAGAATCTTTTTACCCATTCGCCAAGTGTACAAGTTAGGTGGGTCGACAACATATTCCTGTCATGTGACGCACATGCCGTCACCAGTGTCGTATAGAACATATCAGATATGTTTTCCTGTGGAGGAATCGGTTGACCTATGACCTTGCGATCAAATATTTTCGGTTTCCATTGGAGAGGCACGTCCTTCCGTCTACTAATCGCACGGTTTTTGCGGTGCGGTCGCAAAACACAGACACTAAGCTTATTACAGTGAACAGAGACGTCAATGAACGAACGGACAGATCATAACTTTGCGAAAATAAAGAAAGTAAATTTTCAAGTCGAGGAAGACTTAGACCAAGGACCTCTCGCATCGCAGCTGTTCACGCTAACCACGGGACCACGGCGCTCCTAAGCTCACATTCTCTTTGGTGTTGCACATCTTGCGCATGGACTACTCAGTTTGTATATTTTGCTTATTTTTTTCATAGTTCCACACAATTTCTTCCTGTTTTCTCGATTGATCTGTGTTCAGTTTCTCAAGGCCTATCCACTGTGCCAACTTATAACTAAATCTGAGGGGGGTGTGATGGGGAGGATCCCTTGTCAGAGCCATTTGAATCACTATACAGTAGTTACATTCAATATTTTTCGCATAAGTAACAATAAAAGCGTAAGGAAACCATTACTTGTCCGTTATATTGACCGCTGGCTGGCCATGGTACCCACCTCCAATAAAGCATTCCTCGACTTTGATATCTGTCACGGAATAACCACACTTTGAATCCAGTAACGTTGGAAAATCTTACTTGTAGTCAAAGTGTGTAGTAATTAAAAAATGGTTCAAATGGCTCTGAGCACTATGGGACTCAACTGATGTGGTCATCAGTCCCCTAGAACTTAGAACTTCTTAAACCTAAGTAACCTAAGGACATCACACACATCCATGCCCGAGGCAGGATTCGAACCTGCGATCGTAGCAGCAGCGCGGCTTCGGACTGGAGCGCCTAGAACCGCACGGCGACCGCGGCCAGCTGTAATAATTACTTGGAGAACTTAGACTACCTTACATCACAACGTTTCAAAGCCATACAAAACGTGACTACGAGGCACTGCTATATCGTGCCTCCTCCAAATGACAGTGTGTAACAGAGGGGACTTCCAGTAACACCTTTCCGCAGCCTCCACGTTGTTGCTGCATGGTACGGACTCTCCTATTCGAATGGCTGTTAGGCCCACATTGGTCACAATGCCTGCTCTTCTATTACCGAAAGATGGAGCGACTAATTCCACATTCTGTCACACATTTTAACAATGAGTACGTAATGTGTAACACACTATAAGACGAAAAAACAAGCGAATCACCTCGGAGGCACTATGCAAATTGGACCAAAGTCGGTAGACGCGATGTACGTGTGCAGACAAAAAACTGATTGCAACTTCAAAAAAACTCGTCGATTCATACAAGACGAAGAGTTACACAAAATGGAGCAAGCCATTAACGCATTGGTCCACCTTTGGCCATTATACAAGCAGTTATTTGTCTTGGAATTAATTAACAGAGTTGTTGGATATCCTCCTGTGTGGTATTGTGCCAGATTCTGTCCAACTGGCATATTAGATGGTCAAACCCCCGAGCTGGTTGGAGGGTCCTGCCGATAATGCTCCAAACATTTTCAACTGGGAAGAGATTCGGCCGTGCTGCTGACCAAGGTAGCTTTGGCATGCACGAAGACAAGCAGTAGTAATCTCTCCTTATGCGCCTGGGCATTATCTTTCTGAGTTTAAGCCCCGGATGGCTCTCCATGAAGGGAAAGAAAACGGGCTGTAGAATATCGTCGACCTACCGCTGCGCAGTATCAGTACCGCGGATGGGTACCAAAGGGGTCCTTCTACGGAAAGAAGTGGTGCCCAATACCGTCACTCCTGGTTGTCGCCATGTGACGGGATACGAGGTGCATTCGAGTTCTAAGGCCTCCGATTTTTTTTCTCTGGACTGGAAAGAGATAGAAACACGCGCATTGTTGTAAAATGAGGCCGCGTTCATTGTCAATATGTCCCAGAGATGGCAGCACCATAAGGCAGATGGAATTTTACCGCCAGCGGCGAGAATGAGAACTGTTTTAAATACTTAAAATGGGGAAGTTTTCCTTACTTGAACAGCGTGCAATCATTCGTTTTCTGAATTTGCGTGGTGTGAAACCAATTGAAATTCACCGACAGTTGAAGGAGACATGTGGTGATGGAGTTATGGATGTGTCGAAAGTGCGTTCGTGGGTGCGACAGTTTAATGAAGGCAGAACATCGTGTGACAACAAACCGAAACAACTTCGGGCTCGCACAAGGCGGTCTGACGACATGATCGAGGAAGTGGAGAGAATTGTTTTGGGGGATCCCCGAATGACTGTTGAACAGATCGCCTCCAGAGTTGGCATTTCTGTGGGTTCACACAATCCTGCATGACGACCCGAAAATGCGAAAAGTGTCATCCAGGTGGGTGCCACGAATGCTGACAGACGACCACATGGCTGCCCGTGTGGCATGTTGCCAAGCAATGTTGACGCGCAACGACAGCATGAATGGGACATTCTTTTCGTCGGTTGTGACAATGGATGATGAGACGTGGATGCCATTTTTCAATCCAGAAACAAAGCGCCAGTCAGCTCAATGGAAGCACACAGATTCACCGCCACCAAAAAAATTTCGGGTAACCGCCAGTGCTGAAAAAATTATGGTGTCCATGTTCTTGGACAGCGAGGGCATAATCCTTACCCATTGCGTTCCAAAGGGCACTACGGTAACAGGTGCATCCTACGAAAATGTTTTGAAGAACAAATTCCTTCCTGTACTGCAACAAAAACGTCCGGGAAGAGCTGCGCGTGTGCTGTTTCACCAAGACAACGCACCCGCACATCGAGCTAACGTTACGCAACAGTTTCTTCCTGATAACAACTTTGATGTGATTCCTCATGCTCCCTACTCACCTGACCTGGCTCCTAGTGACATTTGGCTTTTTCCAACAATGAAAGACACTCTCCGTGGCCGCACATTCACCAGCCGTGCTGCTATTGCCTCACAGATTTTCCAGTGGTCAAAACAGACTCCCAAAGAAGCCTTCGCCGCTGCCATGGAATCATGGCGTCAGCGTTGTGAAAAATGTGTACGTCTGCAGGGCGATTACGTCGAGAAGTAACGCCAGTTTCATCGATTTCGGGTAAGTAGTTAATTAGAAAAAAAAGTCGGAGGCCTTAGAACTTGAATGCACCTCATACAATCAAGCTGGTATCCCACTGCTGTCTGGGGCGTCTCCAGACACGTCTTCGTTGGTCATTGAGGCTCAGTTCGGAGCAGGGCTCCTCACAGAAGACAAATCGACTCCAGTCGGTGAGGTACGAAGCCGAAGACGTGTCTTGAGGCGCTCTGCACAGCAATGACATACCAACCTGACAGTTGCTCACTGTACTGCCCGACAACCAGGAGTGATGGTGTGGGATAGTAGGACTTATCTAGTTGCCATCTGTGCACCCTTGTAGCACAGAGGTACGCCAATGGAATTCTACGTCCCATTTTGTTGCCCTTCATGGCTATCTATCATGGGATTACATTTCAGCAAGGTCATGGTTCAAATGGCTCTGAGCACTATGGGACTCAACATCTTAGGTCATAAGTCCCCTAGAACTTAGAACTACTTAAACCTAACTAACCTAAGGACATCACACACACCCATGCCCGAGGCAGGATTCGAACCTGCGACCGTAGCAGCCCCGCGGTTCCGGACCAGCAAGGTCATGCCCGCCCTCACAAGACAAGAGTTTTTGCTGCTTGTCTCCGTGTTTTCGGAACCCTCCCTTGGCCAGCGAAGTCGCCTAATCTCTCACTGAATTTTGCGCATTATGGGAGGGCCCCCCATCCTATCAGGATTTTAACAATCTAATGCGTCAACTGGACAAAATTTTGCACGATGTCCCTCAGGAGGACAACCAAAAACTCTATTAATCAGTGCCAAGTCGAATAACTATCATCCAATTTTCCTATAATTGTAATCACATATTTGCCTGTATATGTACATAAAATCAACCGATTTCCGTCCCATTCAGACAATTCCGTCATGGTGTGTATTAGGTTTAGAAGGTATGATTCATTATTTCAATCGACTGTCAATTAATCCTTTCCCTTCCGCTTTACTGACTATTTTTTCTTCATTACGTATCTATAAGTCATCAAATATTTAACAATACAACATATAAACTATAGCAAATATTGGGTACAGTATACTTAAAATGTACTTTCCCTAAGTATTTCCACATTTCTGTCGACTGAGGTTCGTCATCAGCTACTGATAAAGAACTGTCTGCGGTTGTGTTCTGTCTGATTTCCTCGTTGTCATTGGAATGTTTTGCAGATTCTGCTTTTTACATAATACCTGATACGTTATAATCGAAGGAGTGGTGGATGGTAGAAGGGTGCGATTTGAACACATGTTACTAGTAAAGGTAAGGTTGAAAACGATTCGTCTGCGTGCTACTGTTTCTGAAACGTGGAGTAAAATACAGGCATAGAGGAGCAAACAAGCTTAGCAGGGAGTTAGGGAGACAATGTAAACTACAATCGCTCTGAGACTATTGACGCGCTAGGGCCTCTCCGCCAGGACAGTACATAAACAAACCAAAACGGACATGCAGCAGATAGCATACCGCGTGTATTGTGAGGCCGGAGTGTTTTTCAGTCACAGTGCTTCATTTGTTACGTGACACACACAGCACTCCACAGTGTTACTTAGATAACAGTAGAGTACAGGACGGGATTGCGTTCCATTGTTTCCAGTCATTTGTGTTGCTGTCGTAAAACGGGACTGAGTGATGGTGACCGTGTGCACAACTGCATGCTTTTCGTGTGTGAGAAATCCCAAATGAAAGCAAGAGAGCATTACTGCAATAGGCGTCACACCGCCGACATCATGTTTGGTAGACTGAAGAGTCAGTTGCGTGAAGAGGGTAGCTTCCGTCCATATGATCACCACACTGGATGCCCACGGACACGCCGTATACGTGAGTTTGAAGAATCTGTACGTCAGCGTTTTGCAGAGCAGCCTTCTAGCGCCCCAGCTGTAGTTAACCTCACCGGTGTGAACCACATGGCAGTGTGACACGTTTCAACGATGAGCGGCTTCACAACTACATACTCCAGGAGGCTCATCCGATGACTCAGAATGACTTTCTCTGTCGTGTCAACCTTTACTCATGGCTGCTTTAGCAAACTAGACAGATCCTCACCACCTACGATGCATCCTGATTTTTTGATGAGATCATCTTTAGCAGGGCGGCATGTTCAAGAATAGAAGCGGCCATGTTTGTGAGGAAGAAAATCCTTACGGACTGCATATCAGAGGCCACCAGCGTCTTCTTGCTGTCAGTGTGTGTGGAGGTCTCATCACGTCATAGGCCCATATCTAATGCTGGTGCATAATGAGTTATAGTTACCTTGCATTTTTGCGAGAGGTCCTCCCCGGGTTACTGGACGAAGTGGCTTTGCAAATCTTTCGTGCCATGAGGTTCCAGCTGGATGGCGTTCCACCACACTTCGACAGTGTGGTATGTGGCCACTTGGACGTCACCTTTGGCAACGAATGGATTTTACTTGTAAAACATATAGCTTGACTCCTTCGCTCACCGGACCTGACACTGTTGGATTTTTATTCCTGAGGTTTCGGGAAAGCCCTGATGTACTAGACACTCCTGAGGTCACCATAAGATCTCGTGGCACGAATACATATAGCAGTTGAAGTCTTCCGTGATATTCCTGAGACATTTCCAAGGAGCAAAATATGTAAATACTTTGATGGGGCCGCCTTTTTTAATGTGCTCAAAAACTGGTAATACTATTTACTAATTTTATACTGCTTTATGCGTTTCTGAAAGGTTCTAAAATAGAAATATATGTGAGGGCATCAATCAAAAAAACGTTGGCACATCTGCATAAACGTACATCGCAAAAACGAAAGACGCAAGTAATCAATAGAAAAAAAGATGTACACAAAGTACATTAAAGACATATCCAAAAACTTTTTTGATCAATTTGCTCTCCCTTTGACTAGTACGTCCAGAAATGGCAGCTGGCCATTCTTCTCTAGTTGTATGGTGAGCTTGATATTTGGGTGGCATGAGTTAAGAGCCTGTCCTTCCCATGAGGCCACACCATGAAGGTGTCATCCACATACCTGAAGAAGCATGTGGGTTTATATCTGTATGTATATAACGTACTCTCCTCAAATCTCTCCACAAACATGTTGGCAGTCACATGAGACAGTGAGCTGCCCATAGCACTACCTTCAGTTTGTTGGTAATACTGGTTCCCGTACAGGAAATACGTGGATGTCAGTTTATGCCAGAACAGGTCCAACAGACCACCATCAAATTTCTCCGCAATCAGTTCTAGTGAGTCTTTCAGTGTGACCCTAGTGGACAACGGTACTACAACAAAACCAACCATGATATCTGAATCTGTGATGCGTCGTTGCTTGAGGCGTTTCAGGAAGTCTTCTGAGTTTCGGATGTGGTGGGCACATTTCCCCACATAAAGAGACAGCAGATATTTCAAGTACTTAGCTGTTACGTACGTAGGTGCTCTAATATAACTGACAATTTGGAATAGGGGCACGCCCTCATTGTGTATTTAAGGCAGACCATGTAGTCTATGTGGCGCTGGTGATTTTGTCTGTAGTTGTCTGATGATCTTATTAAGCATCTCTGAATCCTTCCGGAGACCCCTCGTCTTCTTGTCCACCTTGGCACTCCCACGTTCTGTATGCAGGGTACCCCAGAAGTTGGTGTACTTTCTCATCATAATCCACCCATTGCAAAATGACTATAGGGTTCCCTTTGTGCTCATTTTAGGTTTCATCAGTGCATTAGAGCAAGTTACAGCCACACTTCCCCCTAATGAGGCAGAGGAAATTCGCCGAGAGACTTTCAGGGCTGTCACGAAAACCAGCTCTAAAAAATCTAACAACTGAGGAGAGGTTTGAACTTAAGAAGCCCCGGGAAGACAACAGTATTGTAGTACTGCAAGCAGACAATGGGACCGAAAAAAGTACGACAACATTCCAGCAGATCGCAGTGAGCGGGAACTGAACGCAGGTTGTGACGGTACAAACCCCGTTACTAGATGAATAGGTCTAGTATGCAAGGATTGCTTTGTGGAGAGCGAGCGCGCGACACCGTGCGCGATTCGTGGAAGCGCGCGGCGCGCCCGCGCGAGATTTGCAACTGCGGCAGTGGATTGTGGTCAGTAATATGCACCTTCTGAAAGATCGATCTTTAATTCAAGTCGCGAGACTCAACAGTTATAGTAGCCTCAAAATCAGTTAATATAACGAATACTGAAAGATTAATAAAAATAGTAAATAATAATTACAGGGATGAGCAAGCACTCATTAAAAACGTTTCGTCATATCGGATCGAGTGCCGTAGTCATACGTTAAGATTCATGAGTAATTAAGCCCGCAAAGAGCAATAAACGAAGTTTGAGGGGAAATTGTTTATAAAATTCAATAGAAAATTCATGACGTAAAGAACGGCACTATATAACATTTTGGGTGGCATCACAATTATTTTAAACTACTTAAGTTACACTATACACTTAACTTTCAATAGTTTTCATTGTTTGCAAATTATTATTAACATTTATCGATCATAATTAATTAATTATTATATATATGAAGATTTTGAGCAGCGCAATTTGTAGATCGCTATAGATTACGTCTAAAAACGGTGCTATATGCAGTTCTATGTCAAAACTTTGCAGCATAGATGTTAACAAACAAATTTGCAGTAAGTGGCGCAATTTTGCACAAATTAAACTTGATTTACGGGCGATAGAATAATCCTAGAAATTAATGTACCATAGTAGATAAAATGTACTTTTTAGCACGGTTCCGACGGTGTACTTATTTCTGTCGTGGGATGTATGTATCAAAATTTGTAATCTTAACTGGTGAGATTGGTACTTGCATAACTGAGGGTTAGACGTCCGAGCCTATATAAGCGAGCGGCCATCTTGGCCAGGAGTCAGTCGTTGTTCAGTCGTTTTGGAGGGTGGCTGGCGAGCGAGTCCCAATTGAGGGTGGCCCATTTGGTCGTTTGAGAATTCCTTTTCGCGCCGATTTATTACGACAAAGAGTATTGTTTAATAGTGGAAGTGCTCAAGCATATATTTGGTGAACTGGAAGTGCTACAATTATTTGTGTGAGTACGATTTACAAGGTATATATCGGCGTAAGTGAACATGGGGCGATCTGTGATTTCGCGCCAAAACTGCTAGAACAAAGACAGTGAGACTTGTGGTTCTGTTCGAATTGATTGAGTAATTTTCGTTTACAGCAGCCTACATTACTGCTATTGGGGGCTCGGAGTCAAATTATAAAACTGTAAACCGTCTCACCAGTGCTAATTCATTGTGTGAAAAAAAAGGACAACGCCAATAAATAGTGAT
The DNA here is from genome assembly GCF_021461395.2 of Schistocerca americana. Classification (NCBI taxonomy): domain Eukaryota; kingdom Metazoa; phylum Arthropoda; class Insecta; order Orthoptera; family Acrididae; genus Schistocerca; species Schistocerca americana. The sequence continues at coordinate 56,187,852 of NC_060120.1, read as the reverse complement.
TGAACTGTGTCGTGAAAAACTAATTTTTCTATAATAATCGCCTAATTTTTGTTCCCTAGCATAAACTGTACTCATGAATATTAATTCAAAAACTATAACTAATACTCGGGTGTGGAACAGTGTACTAACGCACCAAGTGTTGAAATCATCCTCTGAGACTAACATTTTTAACTAACTTTTGTAGAAGGATGCTGAAGATTAGATGCGTAGATCACATAACTAATGAGGAGATATTGAACAGAATTGGGGAGAAGAGAAATTTGTGGCACAACTTGAGTAGAAGATCGGTTAGTAGGACGTATTCTGAGGCACCAAGAGATCACAAATTTAGTCTTGGAGGGCAGCGCGGAGGGTAAAAATCGTACAGGGAGGCCAAGAGATGAATACACTAAACAGATTCAGAAGGATGTAGGTTGCATTAGGTACTGGGAGACGAAGAAGCTTGCACAGTGTAGAGTATCATGGAGAGCTGCATCAAACTAGTCTCTGGACTGAAAACCACAACAACAACAACACGAGTGTCTGTAAAAAAGTGTTAAACAATAACGATAATCTTGACGCCTATGACACTTCAGAATTTATAATATGTTACTGCAGTTCCCCATAATCCAGAAATTAGTAAAACAAATACGTCCTACGCCAGTGGTACACTGTGCCATCATCTCCGGTCCATCGCCCCACATACTCGCTGCAGAGGGCTCAAGTGCGTAAGGAACTGCGTACCGTACTCGCAGCTAGAACTGATTACCTAGAAATTCTTGTAGCCCATCCAGGACTACTGCCATTACTCAAAAATGGCTCTGCGCACTATGGGACTTAACATCTATGGTCATCAGTCCCCTAGAACTTAGAACTACTTAAACCTAACTAACCTAAGGACAGCACACGACACCCAGTCATCACGAGGCAGAGAAAATCCCTGACCCCGCCGGGAATCGAACCCGGGAACCCGGGCGTGGGAAGCGAGAACGCTACCGCACGACCACGAGCTGCGGACTACTGCCATTACTCAACCAGTATTCTAAGTGTACTATTGTGCCTGTCTGAATACCCCTTTCTGAAAAGTATTGTGGTTTCTTTAACATTCGGATCCATTTACTTTCATCCCATTTTAGCAGTCTGTGCGAATGAAATTTATTGTGGAACTTCTTTGATGTCCTGATCTTTTCCGTTCCATTCCCACTTTGACTGCCATCTGTGTGAGTGAAATTCCGTTTCATACACTCCGTTTCGTGTGTGAATGCCGCCATTTACAATACGAAAGAAATCAGAAGAACAAAACATAAAATGGTTCAAATGGCTCTGAGCACTATGGGACTCAACTTCTGAGTTCATTAGTCCCCTAGAACTTAGAACTAGTTAAACCTAACTAACCTAAGGACATCACACACATCCATGCCCGAGGCAGGATTCGAACCTGCGACCGTAGCTGTCTCGCGGTTCCAGACTGCAGCGCCTATAACCGCACGGCCACTTCGGCCGGCAACAAAACAAGAAACGGAAATAAAACTTTAGTAAACTGACCTGGTTTTGATGAAACACACAATTTATGGATTACTTTGTAAGAGCTTGTGCATGTAGATAGTGAACCGTATGCAGACAAACAGGTGTAGACTTCACACAGTGTGTATCAGTTTTCTGCAAAGTCAACCATGTCCGAACTTGACAAAGCTACTCAAAACAGCATCACACCTACTTGCCTCCACCTGCCACAGTTAGCTTTCGTGAATCACATGTACTTGGGGGAGGATAGAAAGAAAAAGGAAACAAAGCTTCTGTAAAAGCATACAACTCCAGCACTACTTTGGAAGATAGAGAAAGATGACATGTGTAAGTGGTAGAGTATTTGACACCAACAATTTTTTGAGTGAAATTTAAAATATAGATATATGGCTGCTTAATGGCACCAATTTACACCGTTAGAGGTGACAATGAATATGCAATTTCTTGAAAAGGATATCAGTTCAAGAGAAATTACTGTAGTATTGTAAAATACCTTTCAGGAGGGGGCAACCTTACACAATGTAATAAAGCTTAATTTTTAAAATATTATAGTACTGGCAAAACATTTGTGCATAGCGTCATTTTTACGCAATTCAGGAGACACGTATATGATTTGACACCTACTGCATCATTAAAATGACTACTAAAGCACTAGTTTGAGATTGGCTGTAGGGGGTAGGGTAGGGAGGGATAGGGGATGGGGAGAGGAAAGGCATGACGGCGCCAATGAGAAAAGATTGTGTGGCATGTCACATGACGAAGTTAAGGCGTCACAGAAAAGGAGAGGGCGGCTTTTGACGTCACCCATTTGCAGCTGTCATGTAGCCAAACCGCACCAACCATTACAGTTTTCAAGGTCCTTTAAGTATAATGTGAGCTGGGTGCATTGTAGTTGCACTAATTAATACATGTTCTATCATATCCCTTCTGTAGCACTATATATCAGATGCTTTGATTAGCTTCTGTTCCGCTTTTCAGGCTGCCTATGAAGCACTTCCATACAATCATCTGCTCTAGCAGTACCTTCTCATAAACCTATACCTTAAATAAAGGCTAATGTTTGATACCAGCAGACCTCTTTTAGCCTAGAACGCGCTCTTTGCCAGTGCTAATCTGCTTTTTGTGTCCTCCTTTCTTCATCTATCGCGTGTTACTTTGCTTTCCCAAGGTAACAGAAACCCGTAATGTCATCTACTTTATGGTCCTCCATTTTTATGTTAATTGTATCGCTAATTTCATTTCTGTTACTCATCATTACATTAGACTCTCTTCGGTTTAGTGTTAGTCCATAGTGCGTGCTTATTTGATTATTCATTTGCGATATACTTACCTATACCCCATCCTTTACAGTTCTAGCAAGACAAAGGCGTTATTAAGTGTGTTTGACTGATTGTTGATTAGTTTGTTGTCAGTGGGATGCAGCATTACCATGTAAAATGTTCTGCTGGGTTTTAATAATGTTATCAATGCAGGCAATGGTCAGTGGCGTAAATAAAATCTTTTAATCATATACTGGTTTACATTTAGAAATAAAAATGTTTATTAATTGTTCGTTTAATATCGAAGAAGCAACAGAGACTGATAAAGCCACTAAGTAGATTACGGAAGTGCAACTCTAGCAAACTACATTACTGCTCCAAACTGATGCTGCTATGTAGAAAACTTCTACGTCCAAACACATTTCAGCTCAGAATTAGCGTCCAAAAAATACGTGTCGAAAAATTTACAGGTCCAAGTGCGGTACTGCTTAAAGTTAGAGCCCACGAGAGTAACTTCTGAAAAATTTAAAACATCAAATGTTATTTTGCTCAGTGTTAATCGTTCACGAAGCTGACTGTTAGAACTTTGCTAAGTCTCCAGAACTCCTGTAGAAAATTTTGCAAGTGCACGAAAGCGACGCCCGAGTAAATTCACTTTCAGTCGTTACCGGCACGACGCTGATCAAACCAGACGTCCGTCCTAGGCCATCACTCAAAGTGTCCACAGGCCATATGGCTGCCGCTCTTAAATAGCCGGATCTGACGTTGAGAAATTCACTGCTGCTACATATATTACGCATGAATTAAGTCTAAAATTTCACCACTTTTCCCGTGAATCTATTAAATTTTTGCTGGGGTTTTTGCTTTTCCCATTACCTTTATTTTGATCAACAAGATAGTTGACGTACCATTATTTTCTTTTATTTATTACTAAACTGCACGAAACTTACAGGAGTACATGTTGTTGCGGTAGTCTACTGTCTCATATTGCCGATACGTTCTTTTATTTGTAATTTGTTTTTAACTCTCTGGGTTAGTATTCTGGTTCCGAAATATATCGCATTATTAAAAATTCTGAAACTGTATTTTGGTAATCTGGTGTAAGCGCTGTGGACTCATGGATTTTTAAAATCGCTTAAGGCGTTCAGAAGTACCAATTTTTAAACTCTCTTGGTATTTTCAAATCTTACCTCTTCAATATGTTAAGTACTACTCTCTCTATCGAACGCGCGTTTAGTTTTTATCTTTCATTTGGTGTCATTACTTATATTTAATCGCATTGGTTTCAGTTTTATGTATTTCGTAGGCCTGGTTCAAATGGCTCTGAGCACTATGGGACTTAACGGCTGAGGTCTTCAGTCCCCTAGAACTTAGAACTACTTAAACCTAACTAACCTAAGGACATTACACACATCCATACCCGAGGCAGGATTTGAAACTGCGATCGTAGCGGTCCAGCGGTTCCAGACTGAAGCGCCTAGAACCGATCGGCCACGACGGCCGGCTCGCAGGTCTGGTGGTATCTTACCCCATAAGCGTCCATCAAAGGCTTCGTGTCTCTGTATTTCTTACTCTCAGTTACTCTCCATGCATACTGTCACCCTTCTGTTAGCCAGTCAACTTCATGGCTCTTTGTTAGCCAATTGTAGAGACTGCAGTGTCGTCTGCTAGGTTCGCATAAGCTACAATTACTGCCTCCTCATGTGTTAGGCTCCCTTGTGTCAAGACTCACTCGCCCTGCGACAAGTGTCAAACCATCGCACGCTTTCGGGCCTGTCTGTAATGTCTCACACTCCATTCAGCACGTTCTGAAATCTTCACTTCCTTCCGCTCATGAAGGCACTGTCATCAGTTAAAATTATCGTACAAATTCTACCACTGTTACTTTTAATCCCATTCCTGAATTTTTGTTGTATTTCCGTCATTGCTTCCTTAACTTATACATTGAAGAGTAGACGTGACAAATCTCTGACTTACACCTTTTATAACCGCAGTATTTCTTTTCTTTGTCTTCTGTTCCTATTTCTTCCCTCTTAGTTCTTGTACATATTATACACTACCCGTCGTTCCTTAAAGCTTACTCTCATTTTTCTGAGATTTTAGAACATCTTGCACCGTATAACATAGTCAAACGCATTTTAAAGATCTAGAGGTCTTCCTCAACGTTAGAACTGCCTATCTTACACATTTTCTTTCCTAAGGCTCTACTGTTCATCATCTAACGAATGCATAGTTTTCTTTTCTTCTCTTCAGTATAATATTCTTGCTACAAACTTGGTTGTGTGAGATTTTGAACTGTTTTGCGACAATTGTAGCGCTTACTTACCTTTGCTACCTTCGCGACTACGTGAATGATAATATACTGAAAGTTTGATGGTATGTTTCCAGACACATGGAGCTCTCGATCTACCCACTATCCTTTGCCAGGCTACACATCCTGCTCACCAGCCTTTCATTTCTTGCCCCATTTGTTACCAGTTCCTCGTACGAATTCCTAACCAGCATCACTATCGCTGAGAAACCCTTAGTTCTTGCGTTCACTTTCCTTTTCACAAACGTCGGAAGCTTTCAGTGCAAACCGCAGTTTCTTTACCAATACCATCCTGCAAACTTGATGTCTTCTGTTTATTTATTTTATTATTTATCTACGTTTTGTATCAACAAGCACTAAACAAAAAAATCTTTCCACTGGTTCAATGAATAAACTGTAAGGTTGAAAATTTTCTTTCAAGGTATGGATATACAATACTGTAAGATGGGATGAATACAAATAGTTTTTCAGCTTTAAAATAAAAATTTGATAGTTTTAAAAAATTATGGAAATCAGAATTAAATATGAATAATCCTTGTGCGTGACTGTGTACTTATAATTAAATTTGTGGCCTAAAAAACAAACATTGGTTTTTCTATTCACTCCACAAAGAGGCGTGAACAAAAGAACAGAACTAAACTTATTACTTTCCGATTTATTGAGCTTTGATGTGAATAGGGATACATCAAAATCGGTTTTCCATTCAGGAGAACAAGAAAGATAATTTATGACCTTCAAACTATGTTATATTCAACACAAAAACAAAAAAGATTACATGAATAATAATTTTTATACAGTTTTTCCAAATAATATTTTTATATTTTATCGTAATATTGAGCTAATGAGATTGGTTTGTGTGGTGATACACCAAATCACTGGCATCGTATTAAAAATGACATATTTTAATCTACAAGTCATACCCCCAGAACATTAAAGAGCTTTACAACATCTCCTTGACTAAAAATGACTCCTCATCTGTTACAAAAGGTGATTAATAGGTCTTATTTTTCTAAAATACATCAAGGTAGCCTTTGCTTTCTACATAGCAGGTTTCTACATAAATGCAATCTAACCGACTGCTTCCTTTCTCTATATATTTTCATCACAGCATAGTCTCCTGGGTTGAGAACAGAGCCAGGTGCTTCCAAATTTTCGTCAAAATCGTGGTCCTCTACTGAAGGAACACTGAAATTACTGTTTCTATTCGCTCTAAAAATTCCTAAAACAGAACCCTACATTATCCACTAACCCAAACACATGTCAGGTTCAATCATACTTTAAAACTGAACTTTTGTTTAATGCAATGGGGTTGAAAATTTGCTTATCATGTACTCAAACTAAAACAAAACAATTTAGTTTGATACATACAAACAAAGTTAGATGACACCAATGGATCATCACATCTGCTGTTTGCCTTAGAGTGAACAAAACATCAGCTGACAGTGTTGTAAACTTTGAAATTCATAATTTCTCTGTAGTCTGGTTCACTACCAAACTAGACAAACAAGTCTTGAATGATATTCTCATTTGTCAACCAACATGATAGTACAGAGCTTTCTTGGATGTTCCTTTTCTACACAATCCATTGTTTCCGCTCTCCCCAGTTTTCGGTATTCGGGATCTTACTGCAGAACTGGTCTTCAAGTCTTAGTTCACACAAGCTAAATTCTTCAATTCGCTGTTGCTGATTACCTACACTGGGGGCAAACGGTGAAATATCACCTGCAAAACGAAGGTGTTTCGGACGCGTTCAACTAAATACTATTTCTTTACGTCTGAAAAATGCCTCTAGGTCGGAACATAAAATTTTTCATGGTACATAATCCCATTACACGGATCATCTTTTAATTCTGTGTTTCCTAGTATCCTTAGATTAACGGAAGCTCTAGCATTGATGTACATACTTTTCAGTATACGGAAATATCGTCTCCAATTATCTGTTTCATAATTTTTTCCGTCTATGATGTTTACCGAAAATAAGTTACAGCAAAGGAGAAGTAACTGTTCTTAGCACATCTTCTAGTAAGACGTTTATGTAGATTCCCAAACCGGCATCGTTTTTCAGCGTCTGATTATTTCAAACTTCAATCTGTAGATTTACCCAACGGATTTTATTAGTTGATGCATTAGTGCTGGTTGAAAGCGCTCTCTCGTCACCTTCAAATTAGGTATGTACTTGCTGATCTGAAGTACTCACTGACCACCTCATCGGAGGTGAGGGTATCATCTGGAGTGCCCCAGGGAAGTGTGGTAGGTACGCTGTTGTTTTTTATCTACATAAATGATCTTTTGGATAGGGTGGATAGCAATGTGCGGCTATTTGCTGATGATGCTGTGATGTACGGGAAGGTGTCGTCGTTGAGTGACTGTAGGAGGATACAAGATGACTTGGACATGATTTGCTATTGGTGTAAAGAATGGCAGCTAACTCTAAATATAGGTAAATGTAAATTAACGCAGATGAATAGGAAAAAGAATCCATTAATTTTGGAATACTCCATTAGTAGTGTAGCGCTTGACACAGTCACGTCGATTAAATATTTGGGCGTATCATTGCAGAGTGATATGAAGTGGGACAAGCATGTAATGGCAGTTGTGGGGAAGGCGGTTAGTCGTCTTCGGTTCATTGGTAGAATTTTGGGAAGGTGTGGTTCATCTGTGAAGGAGACCGCGTATAAAACACTAATACGACCTATTCTTGAGTACTGTTCGAGCGTTTGGGATCCCTATCAGGTCGGATTGAGGGAGGACATAGAAGCAATTCAGAGGTGGGCTGCTAGATTTGTTACTGGTAGGTTTCATCATCACGAGAGTGTTACGGAAATGCTTCAGGAACTCGGGTGGGATTCTGTAGAGGAAAGGAGGCGTTCTTTTCGTGAATCGCTACTGACGAAATTCAGAGAACCAGTATTAGAGGCTGACTGCAGTACAATTTTACTGCCGCCAACTTACATTTCGCGGAAAGACCACAAAGAAAAGATAAGAGAGATTAGGGCTCGTACAGAGGCATATAGGCAGTCATTTTTCCCTCGTTCTGTTTGGTAGTGGAACAGGGAGCGAAGATGCTAGTTGTGGTACGAGGTACCCTCCGCCACGCACCGTATGGTGGATTGTGGAGTATGTATGTAGATGTAGATGTAGATGTCAATATTTGATAAACACAAATCATCTCGTATTTCATACACTTGTATCAGTGGTATGTACTATAGTTCTCGCAATACGTTTTCCTACACAGTTTTCCTTTATTTGGCCATAACTACCACTATACGCTGCTGGGGAATGCCTTCCTGTTATGGGTTCAGAATGAGCGCATAACGCGGCGGGGTTGTTCTTTTTTTCTTTTTCGAGGAGCGTCCCCTCAGTTTGATATACTGGGGCCACATTTAAATTGTACTGTTGAACATATATGCGTACAAGAGGCAACGGAATGCATGCCACGGCCAAAAATATTTTCTTCGCGCTTGTACAGCAGTGGCCACATTGTGTAAGTAGATAAATTGTTCTCATTACCAAGGGACGAGTGAGACGCGCTCCAGAATATAACCATCCTACATTTTTTTCTCTTCTTCCGTAAGACCACAAAAGTTGTGTAAACACACTTCGTTCTCATGGGCAACGTACTGCTCCCTCGCTGGAAACAGCTAAAACAGTCGGCAAACATTGATTTCATTCGCCTTTATTAATGTGTTACAATATAACGCAGTCCATTGGAGGTTGCTTGGACTAATATTACCTTTTCTTTCTTGTTATTCCCGTTGAATCTCAACGAAATGCATTTCAGAAAGGCCTATCATAAATGAAACTGTCCTCTGGATGTGCTGAATCTTATGGACTAATATGCGCTGTCACATTATAGCAAAAATTCTTTGTGAAGAAAATCTTTCATCAAAACTTGAAATACGGACTGTTATTTTCCTCCGTAATTGTGAAGATTTTCCATGCATAAGTAGCAATTTATACAATGCGCGTGAGTGCCGACTTAGGTGACCGTTGAAGAATACAAATTAACGTTTAATTCGAATGAGCCATTTGACAATTTGTTCAAATCTCAGAGCTCAAACCTGGCTTTTCTCCTTTCCGCGAGCATTTAGGATAGCTGTGAGTCATGTCAACAAAATTCGGTCACACATTGGCTACGCTTATAGTGATATATGAGTATAAAACCGCAGGTGCTCTCGTAATTGTCGCCAGCTTGTATTAGAATGGCTTTATAATCAGCGAAAACTTAATGTCGACATGACTCGCAGATATCCTAAATGTTCGCGAACCGCAGAAAAGACACTTTTGAGCCCTGAACTTTGATCAAATTTTCAAATGACTCATAAAATGCATTATATCAGTAACAATGATTTTCATTCCTCCATAGATGTTCCTCCATGTTCAGAGAGTCACATGTATCTACAAACTGAACGAGGTAGATAGCACACTGTAAAATTGTCTCAGATCTTATGCACTATGGTGGTATTTTAATCTCTTGACAACGGTTGACTGGTATACTCTCTTTCAAATTCTGAGGGCGGCAGGGGTAAAATACAGGGAGCGAAAGGCTATTTACAATTTGTACAGAAACCTGATGGCAGTTATAAGAGTCGAGTGGCATGAAAGGGAAGTAGTGGTGGGGAAGGGAATGAGACAGGGTTGTAGCCTCTCCCCGATGTTATTCAATCTGTATAGTCAGCAAGCAGTAAGGGAAACAAAAGAAAAATTCGGAGTAGGTATTAAAATCGATGGAGAAGAAATAAAAACTTTGAGGTTCGCCGATGACATTGTAATTCTGTCAGAGACAGTAAAGGACTTGGAACAGCAGTTGAATGGAATGGACAGTGTCTTGAAAGGAGGATATAAGATGAACATTAACAAAAGCAAAACGAGGATAATGGAATGTAGTCGAATTAAGTTGGGTGGTGCTGAGGGAATCAGATTAGGAAATGAGACACTTAAAGTAGTAAAGGGGTTTTGCTACTTGGGGAGCAAAATAACTTATGATAGTCGAAGTAGAGAGGATATAAAATGTAGACTGGCAATGGCAAGGAAAGCGTTTCTGAAGAAGAGAAATTTGTTAACATCGAATATAGATTTAAGTGTCAGGAAGTCGTTTCCGAAAGTATTTGTATGGAGTGTATCCATGTATGGAAGTGAAACATGGACGATAAATAGTTTGGACCAGAAGAAAATAGAAGCTTTCGAAATGTGGTGCTACAGAAGAATGCTGAAGGTTAGATGGGTAGATCACATAAATAATGAGGAGGTGTTGAATAGAATTGGGGAGAAGAGGAGTTTGTGGAACAACTTGACAAGCAGAAGGGACCGGTTGGTAGGACATGTTCTGAGGCATCAAGGGATCACAAATTTAGCCTTGGAGGGCAGTGTGGAGGGTAAAAATCATAGAGGGAGACCAAGAGGTAAATACACTAAGCAGATTCAGAAGGACATAGGTTGCAGTAAGTACTGGGAGATGAAGAAGCTTGCACAGGATAGAGTAGCATGGAGAGCTGCATCAAACCAGTCTCAGGACTGAAGACCACAACAACAACAACAACAACAACGACAACGGTTGTTCATAAAGTGCGTTGCTCTGGTCTTCAGATGAGATCCTCCAGCTTTCAGTAGTTCAACGAGAATATTTGCAGGGCCAGGTGATGACCAACCTTCGTTTTAGCTAATGCGCCGTTCATCTCCACCATCGTAGTGATCGTATTTCGGATAGTTTCTTCAGCCTTAGATGCTTCCCATTTTGTATATTGGGGTTTGTTATCAATTAGATCTGTTTAATGCTTTCTCCATTCCGTTAAAGAAATTGCCTACTACTGTATTTAATGGTGCTTTCTTTATAACTAATATTATCCTCTACACTTCGGTTTCAGTTTGAATGCAATTGTTCCTTTTTTTACTTACTGGAAATAACTTGCGATTTATTGTCTGGTAATTTAGCCAGTCCCGATGTGATTTATCTGGTATCCAATTTATATACATTCTTCTTTTTTTCCAAATTAACTTGTTAACATAATCCGACATCCGTGGAGGATCCTGCTTGTCTACACTCTTACCCTCAGTCTCCAGTACCTCCAGAGCAATTTTACTAGGCGTTTGTTTAATATTCTCATATTCTCTTTCAAAATTGTGTTTTGCATTGTTATTATTTTATCTAAATAAATCCGTTATGATGCATTGCTTCAGCAGAAAGATTCTGTATCGTGCCTGCTACAGTTTCTATTCCTTGCTCTGGATACACAATAGTGCAATATTTGATATTTTATTGCTAAACGGATACATCACCTTCGATAAAAATAAGTAGTGATCAGATCCACTGTTAGCTCCCCACAAGACTCTACACTTTTGAACTACCTGTTTTGGTCTTTTCTTAGTAATGATGTAATCAATTAAACATTTTTGGTGTCATAAGGGTCTTATCACTGTGTATATGTGAATATATTGATTTGAATAAATTCTCAAGTTTACTGGTTACAGAATTGTAAAAGATTCCCTCCAGAGCCATGAATGACATTATCCTCGTGTCTTCTACTTTGCATTTATTTATTTGTGAGGCACATCTTGCGATAACGGTACTAGTAATCTTTACATCTTTCTGGTTTTTAATTTGGTTGAGTAAGCGTTCTAGTTTCTGGTAAAAATGGTATTTCGTTTGTTGTGGTATATTACCATTCGGTGTAAATACTCAAATTGTAACCGTTTCAATTTCATACAACTTAAAGATGTTGGTAACAATTGTTTCAAATAGAAACGCATAGGCCTTGATGAATGAGCATCGTTAATTACAAATCGAACACCTTCTTCTTCTCACTTTTCTCCTCATCCTTCATCTTTCGTTTCAGATGACACAACTGTGCCCACGTTCTGTCGATTCGTTTGACTTTCTTTTTTTAAAGTAATTTGCTTGTCATCCTTTAAAGTTTCCATGTATCATTTCTCAACTATCATTATCATTATCTTACCAGTATCCGTCGTAATGGTTTTACATCAGAGCTCCAAGATTTCGCTTTTGATTCTCGACCGTTACAAAATTCTACGGGTAGTTTAACGTGCGAACTGGCGGTACTCAAGATCGAACTCACAACGACAACGGATCGTACCACCAACGTCGCTATGCTGCTGATGTATGGCTTCCTGCAACGCAAAATTGCTTGAGCGAACCAATAGACCACTACAGCATGAATTTGGTACAATTTTAATTTTACAGTCGATGTTATGACTGTGGATCGCTATTTGTTTTCAGAAGATTCCAGTCGTAGCGGAGCTCTTGGCAAATAGTCGAAGTCTAGTTCGTACCGTAGTTGCACTCTTAAAAGACAAATTGAAGACAGATCAAACCTCGGATAATTAATACTGCAGCAATCATAAACATTGACGAGACGGCAGACTCAAATGCCGAATAATAATAACCAGCAACTTTACTATACACAAAGTCAAATAGTTCAAATGGCTCTGAGCACTATGGGACTTAACTTCTGAGGTCCTCAGTCCCCTAGAACGTAGAACTACTCAAACCTAACTAACCTAAGGACATCACACACATCCATGCCGGAGGCAGGATTCGAACCTGCGACCGTAGCAGTCGCGCGGTTCCAGAATGCAGCGCCTAGAACCGCTCGGCCACTCTGGCCGGCTATACACAAAGTCGTAAACGTACAGTCACACTATTACACCACGAATAGACACGCTAAAACATTCCAATGGCACTGACAAACAATGTCGAGCAGCAATTCCGAGACAGGCAGATTTAGATAACAACTCCCGTTATCGTACTATCGGACTAAACAAAAAACCAAAGCACTTTAAATACAATACGTGTTTATATTATGTCAAGCTAAATGTTACCTCTAGCTTGCAATTGTTCTCACACACCACAAAATTCTCACAACGCAGCACACTATCTCCGGAAAAGTCTCGGAATTGTTTAATTACTTACAATTTTATATCCAATACATCTCGTGGTACAACCAATTCACTTTAAGTTGCTTCCATTAAGTCTCTTTCTGTTTAGTTCTGTGTAGCTATGTAAATAATACCACGTAACGTGTTCCACAGATTTACCAATCTTTGTTATTAGTATAGTCGCTGACTTTTCCGTGATGACTTTCTACAACTTCAATTCTAATTGAAGTTACATAGGACACCCTTTCCATAAATGAAATCGTTTTAACTGTTTAGCATATCTACCCTCTGTATATTTAGCGAGGGTCAACTCAATTAATGAACTTTTTGATCAGGCAAAACTTACAAAAACCATCGTAAATTGTGTCATGCAAAGCTTTATTAATATATCTGAAACTAAACCTTTGCTTTTCTTACAAAATACAGAGGGGGCCCAAAAAAATGTATCCACTGTTTAAAAGTCCATAACTGGCAAACTAACTGACGGAGTTGTCTCATCTTTGGTAGTGTAATAGTTTGTAGTTCCGGCAATCGCCACACAAGCGTTGTATTGCGTTGTTTTGTTTTGTCAGATGACAGTCGCCTGATAGCCAGTGTTTTGTTCTTAGTTGCACCTGGTTACTCGAGTAAATACGTCTGGCGCAAGACTTACATTCGATGAAAGGAAGTCAGTTCTGAAGTGGTATTTTAAGTACGAAAACATTAACGAGGTTCAACGGTAATGGCGAAATGAGTATCTAAAGAGCCACCGACACGTTTAACGATTCGTCGCATTCGAGACAAATTTGAAGCCGAAGGCTGTGTTAAAGATGTACACAAACAATGGTCTGGATGACCTGTATCAGTAACAAATCCAGCCATCTCTCGTCCTGTGTTACAACAATTCACTCGCTCCCCATTGAAGTTTGTGAGACAATGTGCCCGTGAAACTGGAGTGAGTCGCTCAAGTGCTCGCCAAATTTTGAAGACAGCAAAGTGCAACTGCTACATCCCACGACTGCTACACGCAATGAACTAGGACGACCCAGATCGTAGAGTGGTGTACAGCGAGTGGTTTACTAACATGGTGCGCAACGATGAAGAGTTTGCAGAGATAATTTTGTGGTATGATGAGGCACAGTTCAAACTCGAATTTGCTATGAATAAATGTGTGCTGTGGGTTGTCTTACTAGGGCTTCATTGGGCCATTCTTCTTTGACGGCACAGTTACCGGTGAGGTGTACTTTCAGGAGCTTCAGACATACATTTTAGCTGCCATCCGAGGCTTTTATGGAGGCGGAAGAGTTTACTTTCAACAAGATGGTGCCCCAGCCCACTAGCATAATCGTGTTAGGGCTTATCTCGACGAAAATCTACCAGGTTGATGGAAAGGCCGTAGAGGTGCTGTGGAGAATCCATCGCGTTCCCCAGACCTAACTCCTCAGGACTTTTACCTGTGGGGAACACTAAAGGACGTCGTTCATAGATAAAAGTCACGCACATAGGATGAACTTCGAGAATCCATCTTACATTAATGTGCAAATATCCAACTGAACACGTTGCAGTCATTAGTTCGTGCTGCAGTTCGGCGGCATAGTTTCTGTGTGTATGTTAATGGTGACCATTTCGGACACCTACAGTGATATCTTTAAGTTGGACTTTAAGCTACACTTTTACCAAAAATGGGACAACTCCGTCAATTAGAAAGTTATGGACTTTTAAACAGTGAATACATTTTTGGACCCCTCTGTATAGTTACACACAACAGCTACTAATTGAACACAACAACCCAAGAAAACTGGTATTTATTGGGTCTAGGTACCTCAATACAATTTAATTCACTTAAGCGAGCGAGTACCAGCAAAGACTAACACACCACACTAAAATTCAATACAAAAAATCCTAGGCACCACCCCCTCTTTGACCCTAACCTTAAGTAACAATTTAACACAATTCTGAGCCTCTTCAGGCGTTAGCAAAACGCAACCCGCTAAGTTCCCTAAATTGAAACAGGCCACTTATCACTTTGACTAACAAAGTCTTCGTTTAGTTGCGTGTTGCTTGTAAATGGTTCCTTTTTTTCCTCGTCGCTTATGAACTCAACTACTGGTGCGATCTACCATTTCACAGTGAAATAGTTCGAATCTATACGAGACAATTCTAGGTCCGCTGTATGATCGTGGTATTTAAACAACAACAACAAACATGTGTTCGAGGCTTTCCCTTCTCGATAAACACCAATCACTACCAACCCACTCCAACGAAACAGCTAACCACCCAATTACCTCTTGGCGAGCCGCGACCACTAACCGTACACCACAGACATGATATCGGTTGCAACGATTCCGAAAATTCCATCAACTGTAAATCTCTTTCTCTCTAACCCGGCGCCCGCTGTATATATCACAGCAAACTATTCCTTACTACCGAACTGTCCACTGTACGACAATAAATCGATCGCCCCAGCACATAAATTTGCCGAAACCAGTGTCTCATCGGCGACTGTTTATACAATCACACTGAGCTTACGTACATTTCGTAGCCCAGCTTTGGGAGGAAACTACCGTCACAGCCACGTATATGAACAGGGGCCTAGAAGACAAAGTATCCACGCTGCCTCCGTGAACTGCACCAAAATAAAATACTGGGTTTACCAGCAAAAATTCTTTCCGTCTCGCAAACCTTAAACACCAACTTCGGTGCCTCAATACGCCACGCAGTGGGTCGGTATCCTATCCGACCTAGACGTGCCCCGATAGGAACCATTTACACGAACAAACACGCAGCGCCACCCCAACTTCAGACAATTAATTAATTATTCGTTGATGCTGTCGGTTCTTTACGACAGCCGCCGGCTGCTAAGCGTTGCTCAAGTAGCATCTCTGGACCCAGCGATGGGGAGCTGTTGCATCGCTGAAGTCGCACGTGCTCACCACCTGTTTTATTCGTCGACACTCTCGGATCATCTATAACATGTTTTATCGCCCTTAATACATCGTACACGTATATTTATAGTAACCACCAGGTGTTATTAGCCATTTATCGGGTCGGCTGCTAATCAATTGTAATGACGAACGAAACCCGTACGTTTTGACACAGCAGAGTGGGGGACTTGGGGACTTCCCTAGCGGCTCAACCAACAACCCGGAGGACCAGGGTCTGACATTATGGATTATGGCTTACTTCCTCCTCCACCCCCCACCCCCCCCCCCCTTCCCCGTGAATTGATTTCATTACTCCTGAAGCGACTCTTCTGCCCTAAGTGGGACACAGGTCGACAGCTAAGCATCAATATAAAGAATTCGATGTATTGCGGGCATAAATGCTCGGTAATACTAGCTATTGTACGATTAAACAACTGACGTATAATCATTGTAAATGGTGACGTTCGTCACACATCTCAGTCTGCGTATGGAGCAATGCAATGTGGAAAAACCACATAGAACGGTAGATGCAAGACTGAGATTCATTGTAAGAATCTGTAGAAAGTATAGTTCTCTGACGAAGAAGGTAACTTATAAAACACTTGTTCGCTCAATTCTTGGGTTGCACTCATAATTCTGAGTCTCATATTGACGAAGTAAAAGCAGCGCATTTCATCACTTATTTCTCCAAAAGCGTCACGGATATGCTCATCTGATTACAGCCCCAAGAGAGCCGTGTGTTTCTGGAAGAGTTATCTAGTGTATTGGTTCTGAAGTGTCCTGACAAGTAGTGAAGCAAACACCTGTGCAGTTCGACGCCGTGGAAAACCGCAAGTCTCTTCCACATCCGCTATTGTATGTCCAAATGGATAATGGACCAATCGTCAACCCAATTTCACATTCCCAGGCTGGAGTGAAAGACGACGTTAGGACATTGAAAGAGATTACAATACGACACGACCACAAGACACCGGATGTCGACACTTAACGGACGAGGTACAGCTGGCTAATCGAGGGAGTGCTTTCTAAGAATGACACTCTCGGTGATAGTGCGTAGCATTCTATGGTGATATTTGCAGGAGGTCGCAACAGTTAATGTGCCCACCATCGTTGACGTTATTTACCATACAAGACACCAATGAGAGAAATGTAATCCACAACTGCCGGTTTCGAAAGTCAAGCTCTGATCATCTGGCTGTCTGCATTCTGCCCTTCATAAACACGCACTTAAAAAGTACGCAATAATCATAAAATGAAAGCAAGTTAAGACTTTTCGGACGTAAAGTCTCGTCGTATCTTAAAATTGGCAACACCCGATTCTCCATTTCGCATTCCATAAGACAGCCCATTATCTAAAGCGCTTCTGCCCTGTTGTGGTAACACAGGTCACATCTGTTTCAAGTGACACTAACTGTCATCCCGTGCGCTGGCTAGTTCTGTATGCGAGTACACAGCTCCAGCTCGGCCGTTCAATTGCATTTCAGAGATGTTATAGGAGACACGAAGAAAAGAACATAACAGTAGTGATCTATGCAAACTACCCACACAAATCACATTATTACTAGCCCCGAAACAGATACACAAACACGGTGAAGAAAGTGTTAACGCCCTCTCCTATTGTTTACATTACGCACATCTTTTGATCTAACTAGGTCAATTGTTATTTCCAGTTCTACATGTCTTCGCATCGTACGTGACCTGTAAATCCTCTTCAGTGGCCTTATGCGGCTGACCTGCCTCATATATATATGTTCGGCAACCACCGATTTACCGTAACTGCCCTGTCTGAAGGCATCTCAGTGCTCATTATAACATGTCGAAAATTTTCTTCCTGTCTTCCCTATATGATTCACGTCACTTTAACATACTGTATATTATACACATCCCGTTTCTCTAATTTATTTATTCGGATAGTTCCACTTGATTTTATTTTATGACTAATCCGAGCATTTTTAGGCGCTCGTGTATGAAGAGCAGAAGGTAGACAGCCTGATGATGCTAGCTTGACTCCCAAAACTCTTAGTTGTGGATTATGTTCATCACATTCGTGTGGTTTATGATAAATAACGATAAACATTGTTTTCGCAACTGCTCCTTCAGTCCTTAATGGTTAATATTCAAAACGATATTGCAAAATGATTTGATTGGCCGGATGAAGTACAATCGTGCGTATGGTGACACCCAAGTTGGGGCCTGTGCAGAATACTAAGGTAGAGATCGACTCGGGTTCGAAGGCTGGACTCTGGGACCGAAGAGTATACATTTTCTGACGAGACTGGATAGCATAGGCTTTGGTTAAAGACACCTGGGTACGGACATCGACGAAGGCCCTGAAGAAGCCTCACTTCCTAACATGACTGTCACTAACGGCATGCATCCACTTCTGGACGCTGCCGAAAGAGTTGGACCGCCAGACACATCCACGCTGCCGCCGGAAGGTACTGGCAGCCGACTTCAGTGCGCATTCAGTTAAATGTCCAAAAGCTCATTTCATGACTTGCACTAAAGCACTCCAAGCACAACCTATCCACGAGTTTCGGTTGTCTGTCAGAAAACATGACTTAATACCTTGCAAGATCTTTTATTAATGATAGGCACGTTATTATTTTATTTGATTGGTTACGTCACAAAGAGTTCAAGAAAAATGAAATAATTCCAATTCCAAAGAAGGCAATTACTGACAGGTGTAAATAATATCGAACTATCAGTTTCATAAATGTTTGGAAAATACTGAGACAAAACATTTTCAGAAGAATGGAAAAACTGGTCGAAGCCTACCTCGTGGAAGATCATTTTTAGTCCTGGAATAATGTAGGAGCAAACGAGACACTACTGAAGCTGTACGTTCTCTTACAAGATAGGTTAAGGGAAGGCTAACTTATGTTTATAGATTTTGTGCACGTGGTGAAAGCTTTTGAAAATGTTGATTGAAATACACAATTTGAAGTTCTGAAGATAGTAGGAGTAAAATACAGAGAGTGCGAGGTTACAAACAACTTACATATTCTCGTCATACTGTCGGTTGGAACAGTGACCAATACTCTTAAGAAGTAATGCATATTTTCGACTACAGTCGCAATGCTTCATTTACTATTTCGCTACTGGCCAACGGTTTGAGTGCAGAGGAGCGTCCTCAGACCATTCCCTCGCACGCAGTTGTAATGTTCGCTTCCCAGGTAGGTGTGTCAAATATATAACATGTAAACTGGCAATGCCAAAAAACAAGAAAAGCATTCCGAAGAGGAGAAATTTGTTTAACAACGAATATAAATTTTTCAGTTAGGAAGTATTTTCTGAGGATATTTGACGCACTTGTACGTCGGAAGCGAGCGTTCTGACTCTGTACCAGGGATTGGCCTGACAATAGCACTGTGTAACGAAACTAGTAGACAGTAGGCGGAATAACAAATAAGAAAACGCGACTATATAATGAAACGTATGTTACTTACATACGACTCGCACTGAAACCGGATGGCAGCTATAAATGTCCAAGGTACGAAAATGTAGTGTCGCTACCCAGTTCTTTAGTAAATGTAACAAGAACTATTTATAATCCGCTGTGAAGAACTCCTCAGGCTGATAGCAGCACGCAGGTAGCCGCAGTGTGGAAAGCAAATATGCAATTTCGTTACATTAACCAAAATTTCATTCCTAAAATATACTTTGCCTTTCGGCTAGTTAAAAACGTATTGTAATATCTTCGGAATTTTTTGGTGTGATCTGAAATAGTAATCGTCAGTGTTTCTTCAGAATAAGAGAAAGAACTGGACGACAATGAAGAGCCACCCAGCACTGTTCCCAGAGCAGGATATTCATAACGCTTCAAATGGCTCTGATAACTATGGGACGTAACATCTGAGGTCATCAGTCCCCTGGACTTAGAACTACTTAAACCTAACTAGCCTAACGACATCACACACATCCATGCCCGAGGCGGGATTCGAACCTGCGACCGTAGCAGCAGCACGGTTGCGGACTGTGAGCACCTAGAACCGCTCGACCTCAGCGGCCTGCGTGCAAGAGATTATACTGTGATTAAAATACATGGAGAAAGTATTCATTTACACTGTATGCACGTAAAATTTGTTATTTAGAGGGATAGGGTTTTGTTGGTTCTACTTTTATTCTGAAAAAATGAAAACTTGTTAAACATGTTTATTTTAACAGATCGGAAGTTGTTTTTTAGTCTAGACGATGTTATTCGAAAGTTCTCTGTTATTTCTGAGGGTACCTGCGACTGGTAGGTTCAAAGACATTATCATGTGTAATGATGCTGTCAGTGACGTAAAGCAAACGAGGCTCATCGATTAAGATTACAATATCAGAACCAGAGATGGTACACTGTTTATTTGAAAACAAGAACATATAATTTAGTTTCTTATTGTCTTAGAACCAAAACAGATTTTGTCGAGTCCATAATCACCGAAAGGATTGATAAATAGAAATAGTCAAAAGATAAACACTGTTGTTTCTATTCACCCCATTCTGCAGAGTGAACAGAAACGCCACGTTTTTATTTTGCTTATGAAATCGTGACCTGGGTTCCAAAATTAGTTATAAGTTCAAAGTTAGATGCAAGACCTATATCCCACACACAGAGTGTCAAAAAAGGAACAGTCTAGGTAAACGTGAGCTTTAAAATGCACATCTTAAGAGCTTTGAGCACCTGTTCATCTTCGGTGCTATGAATAACATGCAAGTAAGGGGATTGCGAGATGACGCTGGCCATTCTCAGCGGCAAAAACTTCACTATGCAATGGTACTAACCGTATCAAGTGTGTCGACGTCACCAAACCAGGTAAGTCTCTTCTTACGGGGAACGTGCTTAGGTGCCAGATTTAGTGAAACAAATGCACGTTGGTGTGATGTACACGTAAATATGTCTCAATTTTGAAGCATAGGCATTCTCATGCCGGTAATCCAGCACCGCCACCATGATGCCAGGAACATGCCAGACACTGAGACTACTGGGCGTCGCCAGCTCTAGCCATGAGTTCGAGCCACACATCTGTGGCTGTCAGCACTGAGTAATCCCCACACTCCAGGACTTACTGTTGCATTGCAAGCCGCCGACCAATTCCTGTCCGAGAGCAGAGGGTCGTATCCTATGCACTTGCCGTTGGGGACAGCTCGGCTCGAAACGAGACCAACCAATAGAATTTCAAGGTGGCTAGAGCCAATAGGATTGCTTCGCTTTGGATGAACCTGGCGTGAACAACTTTATCTTTGGTGTTTACATGTCATCTTCAATAACATGGACTGCATACGCGCCAATCTTTTGAGATAGTTATTCGTTTTCTCATTTATAGCTGAAATTTGGCATTGATTTTAACAATAAATAGTCTTGTCATGTTGCCTTTTCACATGTAGATGGACAGTTAACATAGTTACTGCGAAATTCCTTATGTTAGTACGATAGTTACCGTTTTTACATGCGGCCAAGTGAAACGTGTTGACAACTCTTTTTACCAGCAACAAAATTACGCATCATCAGTAAATACCTGTTTTCCTTGCACTGACAGTCTTTTAGTGGTACGATTACTTAGGAGAGGAAGACAAAATACATGTTTGGCAACAGCTTTTTGACGATTTTTCAAATATACTAGTGAAATGTTTCGTTACTTTTTTATAAGAAGTGCAATGGTGTATTTTGTCACTGCTGTTATTTTTGTGAAAAAAGGGAGGTAAACATAACGTGGTTCATATTGTCAATGTTGTTGTGGTCTTCAGTCCTGAGATTGGTTTGATGCAGCTCTCCACGCTAATCTATCCTGTGCAAGCTCCTTCATCTCCCAGTACCTACTGCAACCTACATCCTTCTGAATCTGCTTAGCGTATTCATCTCTTGGTCTCCCTCTCTCTTGGTCTCCCTCTACGATTTTTACCCTCCAATGCTAAATTGGTGATCCCTTGATGCCTCAGAACATGTCCTACCAACCGATCCCTTCTTCTAGTCAAGTTGTGCCACAAACTTCTCCCCAATCCTATTCAATACCTCCTCATTAGTTACGTGATCCACCCACCTAATCTTCAACATTCTTCTGTTAATATGCGTGTGCTTATTGTGCTGGAACATTCACGTATTGTTTAGATCCACTGATATTTTTGTAACTTGTAGCACTTAGTTTAATGAATATCTGTCTTGACGAACTTTGTTGCTTGCTACAATTATGTGTTTATTTTGTTATTAAATGATCATTTATCTTATAACAGAAAAATGGCAGTGTATATGCTGCGAAAAAATCACATAAAGCTGGTAGAAAAATAATTTGTAACATTGCAATGTAAAATTCCTTTGAACGTTTCAGTTTAGTTTCATGTGGATTTATTCAAAGCCATCCACTTCTGCAACTTTTTCGATATCCCTCTAGATTGGTAATAAAGTTATTCCTGTGACAAACTTAACCCATTATGTTGTATGCAGTGTCAGCACGTATCACAAGAAACAATTTTGTACACAACAGAGAATGGACTTTGAGATTAAGGTGTTCGACTCTGGTTTGTTCTGTAATTTTCGCACTTTAGACATGTTTTAATTCTCATTATATTTGGGCCTAGTGAAAGTGGTTAAGATTTTACACGTAAAGGGTGGAAAGCAAAGTTGTCCCGTTCCCTAACTGTAGCGTCACACACATGTACTGCATGTAATATTTAGTGGCTTTTGTTCTGTAAGTGTTACAATTAGTGCAGCAAACTGACTGGGATATGGCATGTTCCATGGTAGGTTAACATAAGTAGGGTCGAGGCACCACTGACGGCCCGATTAAGGACAATTGCTATACAAATTAGTTTACAGATTACTTCAGTAATTCTATAGTTTCAAATTCTGTGGGGAGCGAGTGTTCTAAATTATATAACAAAAGCAAACGAAAATATTGAAAATGAAATGGCACATTTCCCCAATTTTTGCCATGTTAAACCTCACTATGGCCAGACGTTTCCTTGCTTTTGGCCGCTACCTATTATAATGAAACTGAGGCTTTACATAATTTCAGAATCTATTTGCAGAAAAGTAATTTATTCTTTGTACAAACATCAGGGTGGCCACCAAATTTGAATTTTCAAATTCAATGTTGTCATGTATTATATTTACTGTATGGGTTTAGGCATACATACTACACTGGAAAGAACAAATTGTTTGTTTTAAAATTATATGATGTCCGATATGAACCATGTCAAGATGTACACCACATACAGCATGACTGACCAAGTGGAGTGATCATCTGAAGGATAGTGCACATCAAAATGTCACATGGCTGCATTTATGCAACACTGTCTGTTTGTTTAAGCCAGACATATTAGGGTCAACTGAAGGGTTAAATGGCCAGTACATGAAAATAGTGACACAGAACAGAGAGATTAAAATCCAGTCACATCTCATGGATTAATGATGGTAGAATGTTACAGTTAATCTTGAAAGAAAACTTGAAGTTTCTCATTGAATTTTGTTAAGGTATTCATAATCTTACATTGATTTGTTTACAAAAAAAATTCCTTTTGCAGCAAATTGTCATTACACCTACACTATGCAATATGAAGTTACACAACTGTGTATTAGCTATATTTGAATAAACTGTGGCGACTCATCAACGATTGCTTGGTGATGTGACAGTTTGAATGTTTGTCAGGAAAGCTGATTTTTCATCCCATCAAGCCTGTTGAGACAAGTGATAAAGTGTGTGTAACAGGTACAACATACACCCTGCATATCCCTGCCCATCTGCATTAGCTTCCCTGCATGTTTGACTTTGACCGACCATTCTGTAGCACACTTACCAATGTATACTTTCTCAAACATCAATTTCTGACATAATTTTAGGTGCTTCAGCTGACACTTTTGTTTTCAGGGATTGTAACGCATTGATTTTAGATTTCATTCCTTTTCTGGATAATTTTTGTCCTTGTTGTTTTTCAGTTTCACTTAGTTGCTTCTTTTGTCATCTATGTACAAGCAACTTGGATTACACATAGACAGAATTAAACTTCTGTTGATTTTAAAATTGTCAACACTGTGCAAGCATTATGAGCAAGAATACTTTTCACTCTAACTCTCAACAATACACTCAGAAACTTCCTGACAGATTAAAACTGTGTGCCAGACCAAGACTCGAACTCGGGCAAGTGCTCTCTTATCTGAACTACCCGTGTACAACTCAAACCCCAACCTCATTTCTGCCAGTACATCACTGCCTACCAAAGTTTGAGTCTAGCTCTGGCACACATTCTCAATCTGACAGGAAGTTTCATATCAGCGCACACGCTGCTACAGAGTGAGCATCAATTCTGGAAATACATTCAGTTTATTGAAAAACCTCTTTCTACAACAGCATTTCCAGGCAAAGTACTGACATTTTAAGAAATTCTACAAAATTACAACATTCTTTTGTGGCAATGTAATGAGGTTCATCCAACCAAGTTTCACTTATTTTGAAAAATGCCAATTTTTTTTCTTTTTGAATATGAGCATCGTTACAAATATTGACAAATTGTTGTTTGACACAAACACAAATTTTCACCAGAAAGAGAATTTAAAGTCATAATGTCAATCTTTATACAGCTGTTTCTTGATTTAATGCTGCTGATAGGTCCAAACATGAAATTGCATGAGTAGGTTTATATTTCAGTGGTTCGCCTTCAAGTAGCTTTTGTATTATACCAATAATACAGGAATACATTTCTTCTTTTAGCCTCAAGATGTCAGTCAGTCAAGTCCTTAACTTTCTTTTGGTACCTTTGCAGTGAAATCCAAAATACACGAAGCATTGTGCAGTGATCAGATTCTTAACATTCTTCATGTCAGCCTACACGAGGGATTTTCCGATTATGCAAAATGTCTGAACTGACAACTTGCTGCATTGATCAGGTGGTACAAGTGAACAACTCATTACACAAAAAATAAGCCATAGGTACATCAGTTAGAAAATCACATAAAATTTTTTGAAAGTATGTGCTGTCGGTGAAAAAAAAGCCAATTTTTGACCTAAGAATTTGTCTCCAACTGTTAAGATAGAGTTTTCAAACACTCTGAATCAGGTAAGAGTTTAATTCTAAGCCAATTGAGAAATATAAGTTCTTAGATGTGGGAGAATTTAAAAGCTAGTTGGGCCACATTTACAATCCATTTTGTGCCACAGAATTGCAAAGGAAAACCTGAAGACACTATATATTCTGTATATTGACACCTTCGCGTAGGCAAATCGTGAAACACACAATACAAGGCTCTGAAAATAGTGGTCTTTCCTAATTTGTTTGTGACACTCCAGTTTTAAAAGTGCAATGAACTATATGCATGTTACAACCACCTAACTGCAAGAGTTTCATGTTACCAGAAATTTATTTTGCTTCATTATTCAAAAACTTCCAAGCTGGAAAATTTTAGAAATATTCTGCAAATTAAAAGGTCCTTTCAAAGCATAGGCTCTTTGATTCTGTCTTTATTCAATGCCAAAGTATCAGGTCGAGATCAGCAACTTATTTCAAATCCCAAAAACTAACATGGATGTCCATTCATTTGTTGTTTTATTTTTGTATGACATCGGTGCTGTATACAATCTGACATAAGTAATGTGTGGCTGTTGGCCACATAATTTTATGAAGCTGCTCACGTTTGTTGAATGAAACTACTCAAAATAAAGAAAAATTATATGTAACTTGTGGCTGGTCTACAATTTCAATATCCAACAGTCGCTGGTTCCCTGCAGATGATGCTTGCTTTTGCTAACATGAAATTGTGTTCACAGCTTACACTGCCAATGCAGTCACTCATACGAATTGTCTCTCATTATTACCTGTTACTTGGCACACTTAAACATTGCAACACGTAAGATACACCAGGGTCATCAGGACACATTTACATTTTGAGTATGTTATGGGAAAAAATTAAACAGTTGATTGGAATTTAAATATTAAATTTTTAATTATGATTTATTAATACAATTTTAAGACTACATTCATAATTTGTCATCATATCTTATAGACTTTATGAAGTAATACAGTGACGTACAAAACATACAGAACGTGAAAAAAAAGTTTTCAAATATTCTACACATCAGCTACAAATATTAAGATACACAATTGAAACTTCATATATAAACAGAAAATAGATTTTAAATCAAAATTATAAACCAAAAGAAAAGATTAAATTCAGTACAAAAGTTTCTGCAGGCATAACTTACAAGAAAATTTTACTGTAACTTTTAGCTGAATGTACAGCAATTATAAAAATATTTCACAGTATCATGAATTGCAATAAAATCTTAGTTTTTGAAAATTAAGTTTCTTTCCAGTCAGTTTCAGAAACTTGATTCATCCAAACTTCCAAAACTGTTCGCACACATAACAATGGAACTTCCAAACACAATGGTGCTCGACATCTGGCACATGATTTAGTTTATCTGTGAGTTTCCTGGCATCACAGGTTGCTGAAACATCAAATCGAGGGCAAAATAATAGACATTTCAAGGGTATAGTTGCTCCAAAATTCAGTCTACCAGTGCCGTTTATAGCATACAACCAATCCAGTTCTTCACACACTTATCTAAAAGCCCCCCAAAAATAACAAAAACCAACAATTATCTTGATTTACGTATTGTCAGTTACTTTTGAGACAGAATTTTGCTTTACTTATCTGGCAATGATGTAGTCTTTTGTCAATGGTTCCGAGTACTATCTCTGAAATAATTTCATTGTTGAAAAGCAGTTCCCAAAATGAAAGTGTCCTTTTGTTTAGCTGTATGCAATGTCAAAAGGCTACATAGTAGGCAACATAGTGTTAAGTACTTGAACAAGGTGAAACAGATCAATATAGAGAATTTGCCCTCTTAGCATATTGTAGTACAAAAATAGTATCTAGAAATAACGGTGTGCAAATATTTTATCTGTTGCTAATTTGACATGTCCTGACCTCTTCTATAAAGCTTTTAAGTATACCAACATTTCCATTCAGACAATGGATCCAAATCACACCATATCTCTTCTGCCAGGTATTATTTCCAATCCACAGCATCACAAAAAGGTAAAATAAAAATTAGCATAGTGTAGAATACATTGTTTGTGCAGTTCTATTTCTTTCTCAGTGAAAACAAACAAATTGTGCTTAATTTTGAATGATACATCCTTAAATAATATGCTTGAACATGTTGCTGAATATAATTGATTTATTTAGTATGTGCTTAAACATTACTACTATTAACTATTTACTTCTATGGGACACAGCAGGTGACAATTTTTGTAAAGTCATACAATGTAGACTTTCATGGCCAACATTTTCTTGAGTCAAAATTTCCAGGTTAAAAGGCCATGGTTGATGTATAAAATTACTTCTTCCTGACGTTTCATCTCTAACTGCGGGAGACATCTTCCGAGGTAGAATGGAAGCTACAATTGTACCTCTGAAGATGTCTCCCGCACTTGGAGTAGTAGTTTTATACACTGACCACAGCCTTTCAACCCATAAACTATACCTCAAGAATTCTTGTAAGGTTAGTATTATCTGATGGAAACTATAAATAAGTTGTTACCATGAACAGTGCAGTGAGCTTATTCAGTTTCAAAAGTTACCTGTCTAAGAGAAATCAGCATAAGACATAAGACTCATTGCACCTCAAATGTAGAGAAAACCATAATTTAAATACTGATCATCTTGATCTGGAAATGTAATACTGTCAAGTATAACCTTTGGATGTTTGTTAACTTTGCAGGTGAGACTAACACAGGGGATGGGATGATGGTTTACACTATATGTTGCGAAGGAAAAAAAAGACACCATTTTTTCCAACTGTCAACATCCCACAGCAATCAGTCGAGCAATGGAAGTTTGTCAGTTCCAGATGGGTTAATCTCAGTTTTTACTTTGGTGATTTATTTGTTTTTAAAGATCACATTTATTGACATATTTTTGGCAGTAAATAAAATACTTAAAAGTCACTGCCCAGTTTGGTGCTCTCCTGACATGCACTGGGCACAGACACACAATGGTAGCTCTAGTACCTTATGTGTATTGAAAGTGTAATCAAGTATATTTCACAAGCCAGTGGTGAAAACTGCAAACAGTTTGGAACTAGTAAGGAATGTTGGGCTAAGACTTTATTAATTTTAGACACAATTAACGATTAGTAAAGATTATTGTGGCACAATGTGTAACGTCACATGACATTTACAAGCCAAATGTAACTAATCCTATTACAAAACAGTAGTTATGCTTCAATATGGAACAGTAAGTGGGCAGTGGATAATATGTGTTCAAAACAATGAACAATTTGTGAGTTCCTTCTCAAGTACTGGAAATACCATAAGAAATTGTGTGAAAAGATAATCTTAGACTACAGGATTCAAGAGCAACCACATTAATGGACCTTTGGATTAGAAATTTAGGTAATACAGTTGCTCTGAAAATCACAGTAGAGATGAGATGCACAGAAGCCTCAACGTAACCAATACTAAGAACAAAAAGTTAGGCCCAAATACAATCAAGTGTGCACACTATCAAATAATTATTTGTAGGACATACTGAGAATCTGTCAACTTGACACACTCATCTTCACGAATACTACAGTGTCTATTGGTGGCCACTGTCGTACCAGGAAGTTTGGTGTAATCTTATGGCACTTTAATTCTCCGACTCGTCACAGGACAAGTAACTTATTAACTTATTGCTGCGCATTAGCTGGTGCACTCATGCTCCTTGTGGCATGACAATGAGGAAACAAGAAGATATCACATTTATATGGGTTAAACTTTACTTACGGCTTAGGCGCCCTCGTGTGGTGATGTTGGCAACGACCGTGCAGTGCTGGAAATTATTCTCTAATATTTCATTTCTTGTAAGCACTTTTTCTAAATGTTCGCTTTACTAAGATAATTAATTTACTGAGCAGACGCGGGTACATGCAAGAACACGTCAACCATAGAGTAGGAACAGGATTAATTATTTATTTCATGGTTGGTCGCTGTTGACATCAGCACAGCACGCCACCTGAACCGCAAGTAAAATTTTACCATTATATGTAACTGAAAGGGTGAAATGGCTAACAACGAAACAGGCATCCAAAGTTAGGAGGAAAAATCCCTAAATTCTCAAAAGAAGCATTCTGGCTATTAGTCTGGAGGGAGTTTCAAAAATAGTGAAAAAAATGAACCTGTGTTGTTAGATTAGGAATTGACTGTCACACCAACGAATGGAAGTCTAGTATATTAAGAACTGCACATCCACACTCTCATTGGAAAACTTTTAGTCTCATCACATACAGTACAAGCCTGTTACACTCCTGAACACAGAACAAAGAGATAATCAATGCATAAAGTAACTACCATATCCCCCAACAATCAATCCTCATGTAAGGTCTACTAATAGCATTTAAAGAGTTCACTGCATACCTTTGCAGCTAGCAGAACTAAACTTTGATTATTTTGGCTAAAAATATCTTGGCTAACTGTGTTGAAATAAATTTTTTTAAAACCTTTCCAAACAGCAAAAATGTTGCGAGCACATATCAGGTGCTGAAAAGTGGTGTGAAAGGGAAAAAAATTTCAAAAACTAATGTTTATAATTTGCGAGGGCAGTAGGAAGCCATTAAACTAGCATTATGTCATTTAGCTACTCACAAGTTTCAAATATTAGCAATTAACACATTCGCTGTTGGCTTGTGCATGTGCTATTAACTTGTAATAAGTGTCAATTGCAGAATATGTTAAGCATTGAATCAAGAGTAAACAGAATATTGTGTTGCTGGTCACTGCTTCAACTTACAGAGACAGTCTTCACAAAGAGTACATTTTTAGACATCTGAGCGGCATGGGAGAGAATTATGGAGAAAAACACTCATACAAAGTGAGTTCACAATCTTGCCTATATACCGTATGGCACATTCCATCTATCACAGCCATGCTGTCTCACAACCAACCTGTGTTTTAAAAATCTATTTATAGTGAGTCATAACTTGAATGAAAATTATAAAAATGTTGGGTATTTTCTATGTTGACAACTTCATTTACTTCAAGCTAAAAACATTGTTCAACTAATCAAACTTTTGAAATTATGCTCTAAAGGCTGAAGATGTCAATATCTAGTGGTGGTTATATCATACTGAGTGATGACTACCACACTGCATTGTCTTATTTAGCCTTTTCATTTGGTGTTCACTGCATCTGACACTTTCTCCTCAGTGAGCAAGGTAAGATTCTCTGAATTTAAGTTTAGTGAGGAGTAAAATAAAGTGTGTATGATATTATTATAAGGAAGACTATGGAGTGAAATTTAGCCTCATTTAAAAACTATTGCTAAATATAATTCTTGGTGTAACTTGCATGTAATGTCCATTAAGGATGTAAACTGTAGTGTTTCTTATGGATTAAGGTGAAAGAGTTTACGTCCTATCTGCAGTGATTCAAAAGTTACAGCATTTTTTAATTTTCCTAGTGAAGTGTACTTCATGTGCGAGGTGTACTGGGACACGTGAACAAATCGCCAGTGCAGACAACATGATTCACAAGGATGTATGTGATCCTGATACAGTTTAATTCGTAACCAAGACAATTGCCTATGCCTGTAATGTGAAATATTGGCCATAACATCATCAATACAGAAAGAATGTATCACACTATTATATAGCTATATTTGTACTAATATATTTTGTGAAGAAAAACCAGTCCGACAAGTGGTAAAAAAATTTCAATTAAACAAAAGGACACTTGTCTTTGGTATAAATCAGAAATGAAATGTCATAAGGAAGGTTGTAGTTGACAAGCAAAATTTCAGATCAGAAAGGATCCACAAATACTGCCTGAATTTATAATACCATTCCATAGCCGTGTTGCAGAACATGCGCTGTAGTAAGGGAAGGCACTGATACCATCTTATCCTGCCCTGTCACTGGTTTAAATGTGGGAGAACAGCACCTGCAATCAGCATTTAAAACCAAATTGCTATAAATAACTTACAAGGGACTAGCATAAAGCTGGAATAACATTTTATAATAAAGAGATGCACTAATGCCTGAATTCATAGAAAATCACCATTTGTTGAGCTGTGTAGCAACACACGCACTGTACCGATGGATGGATGTGGTACCACCACAGCCTGTTTTGGTATTGGTTGAATTGTGGAAGTTGAGCCTGCAGGCAGAAATGCAAACTAAGTTACAGTAAGTAATTTATAAGGAGCTGTGACAAAAATAAACAATGGCATAACACAGAGGTGCACTAATATCTTGATTCATAGTACTCACTATTCCTCGGGCTGTGTTTCAGCACATACGATGTAGCGAGAGACGGACTAGATACCACCTCAGCCTGTTTTGCTATTGTCTGAATCATGGGAGTTGAGCCTGCAAGCAGAATTGCAAACCGGATTGCTGTAACTTACAAGGAACTATGGCATAAAACTAGAATGATATTTTATAACAAAAAGGTACATTAATACCTGGATTTATAATACTCACAATTCGTCGGGCTGTGCTGTAGGGCACATGCTGTAATGGGGAATGGACCTGCTACACCCTCTGTATTTTTTATTGTTGGTTGCTTTTTAACAGCTGAACCTGCAAACAGTATATTATATTAGATTGCTGACATTAACAGATAATAGAGCACTGGTTAAGTTTTACTTATAGCTCAGGCGGCGTGGTGCTGTGATACTGGCAATGACCGTTTATTTATTCTGTATATTTTGTTTCTTGTAAATACTTGTTCTAAATGTTTGCTTTACAAGGATAATTAAATTACTGAGCAAACAAGGGTACATACGAGAACCTGACAACTAGAGAACAGGAACAGCATTAATTATTTACTTCATAATTGATCATTGCCATCAGTAGCACACTATGCCACTTGAGTCATATGTAGAATTTTACCAGACTGCTTCATTACAAGCATTTTTTGCTGCAGGGATGTACGTTGTTGGGAGGGGAAGGGGGCGGGGGCACTAGTAACATACCTTTTCCCACAAGTGCATCTTCTTTGTCTGCCAGTAGAGATAATTTGATCAAACTGGATTCTTCTGAATTTGGTAGCACCAGGGATGCATTATTACTCCTTTTGTTTTTCTTTGTAGAGTACAGTCTACGTTGAGGTAAAATCTTTTGTGATTGTTTCCTTTCTATCTGCAGCGGTGCCTGTTTTTGCTGCAACATTCCGACAGCTACAGTTGCCTTTAGTGACGATAACATTTTTTTAGCAGTTTCTAAGTCATTTGAGGTCAGCTCAGATACAATACCAGAAAACTCTGCGATAAGTTCCCTTCTTTGGACTGAGAAAGGTACAGAATCATTAACACTTTTTTTCGTTACCTCCGCTAGTATTTCTGTTTTCTCGTCTACAACAGAAATATCTTCACTCTCAGTAAGTGTAACTTCACTATTTCTTAGGTGTTCAGAAGGTTGCTGCTTTAACTGAATCTGGCAAACACTATGTATGTGCTTGCACATATTCCATTTGATGGTATAGTCAATACATGTACAAGAATACCTATGAATGCAAGCCCTGCATTTAATGCACATCAATCTGCAGTTGCACTGAAAGTCATTATCATATACAAAATAATCTGTTGACCTTCTTGAAGAAGAACGCACTTTCCAACCAGAAAACTCCATAGTAATGAAGTCCTCCTTAATATTATTCCCTGATTTATGCCGAAGCCGAATGTCCTTAAGTTTACTCGTCAGTTTACCTTTATTTAGCACAATAAGCCTGTCAAACAGCTTGTGCTTCACAAATGACATCAATGCAAAAATAGCTTTGTCCAAACGCTTGACACATTTACTACCTAGATATATATATTTAATAGTGCGATGCATTCTTTCTATATGCATGTTGGTATTGATTCCAGCATTCAATCTATGGCAATATGCCCAAGAATTTGCATTCCCAACATAGTTGTCTCGGAAGTATGTGGCAAATTGAACTGTATCAGGATCACATTCCAATCTCTCTAGCACAATATTTAACATCTCATCAAATGAATCTACATCCTGCTCATGCATCAAAGTTCTGATTTGCTTGTATACTTCACCTTGTTTTCCTACACCTTGAATCTTACATTTGATATTCTTCCTCCAACATCTATCAACATGCCATGTACAATAAAGTCGCATAGATGGAGCTGCCATGACATCATTCCATGCAATAAAGAAAGACTCGGCCAAATCCGACATAAAAACATTTGGCGAAATTGATCCAACCTGCCTCTTTATGTGCTGGAAAAATATGGACAGCATCTGGGAGTCATTCCTGTTAGATATTAGAAACGCGCATGGAAACCCTTGTCTTAGATCGTCTAGCACTAGTAGAGTTATAAGTTCAAAATTATATCCATTAAGACCATGTGTCCCATCAACACAAACGCAGTCGTTCCCATATTTCTTTAATATCTCGCCTTGAGCATTGTTCATAATTATCAATGCAAAATCAGAGCGCTTTAATTGTGGGTACGAATCAAGGACTACATCCTGTGGTTTACAGAAAAGCACACAAGGACTGTCTCCACCATTTACTTCATTTACCCATGCTTCTACACTTATTGCATCATTATGGTGTCTTATTGACTTGAAGGACAAATTATAAGACTGATCTATATTATGTAGATCCTGTCTCGTAATCAAATGTATCCTTTCCAAGTTCGAATCTACAACTGTATCTCGAATTTTGTCTAATATGACAGAGAATGGTATGCCACTTGCTATATCTGCAGCAATACTTTCCCTTTCTCTTTTTGTTAGTTGCAGATGGCATAACTCGGATTTGTGGCCAACATGGGTTGAAACATATTTTACACAGCAGGTTCCATTCTTTTTCATATCTACTCTCATCTTAGCAGGGCACAGTGCATCAATCTTACTACTACCTTGCAATTTAAGACATCGCACGTTTTTTCCTCTAGACACAAACTTACCAGACCGGTGACAAATATAAGAAACAACTTCTGAATCAACCTTAGCATGGGAACCACGACGTTTGACGAACTTCGAGAGCGTTGTCTGCTCAGTTTCCTCCTTCCACTTCTGAAATTCATCAGCGGTGCTGAAATGTAATATTTCACATTTCACATCTACCTCATGTGCCGACCGTAAATGTTCAAACAGGCACTTTTCAGAAGTACTTCTTTCATTACACAGGGCGCACACAAACAATTTTTTCTGCTCTATTTGCAGTCCATGAACCTCTAACAGGTGTCTATTCAAATTTCCTTTTTTAGGATAGACTTTATCGCACACATGACACTGAAAAATCATGTTGGACACAAAAATTTCACTGCTGTCACGGACAACTCCACAGCACAAAGTAACAGGGCAAAATACACTTATTCCATACGTATCTGCTGACAAAACCGCACGTGTGTGTAACTTTCGAATGAGAAAAATGTCTGCGCCACGGCTCTTTCGAAACGAGCAATCCTATTGGATATCGCTACCCTGAAATGCTATTGGTTATTTTCGTTTCGAGCCGAGCTCTCCCTAAAGGTTTCTATCCTATGCACAGCAGTCTGCTGTCCACCCCACCCCATACCAACCACAGTGGACGCGTGCAGAGCTGAAGGGCCATTCCAAGCACCATCACGGAAAAGTAGCACTCTGCGGCCTAAACAGGCCGCCACAGTCCACTGGCCTATCGTCTGGAGCGCAGGGCGCCTATGTAACGTCGTCTCACCAGCGCGGAAGCCGGAACCCACGCGTCAGCGTCGGCCGGGGTCAATACGGTGAGGCTGTTTTGCCTCGCTGAGCCATGGCGGAGCAAGTACCGAGAATGAACAAAGCCTTCTGTATTGTCAGCAGTGCTTCCACTTGGGTCTCCGACTCGTCATCACCACCACCATTAACCCCTTCGAGTGCAACTGCTCTCTTCAAAACGGAAGCAGTGTTTCAGAAGCTACAGACAAAGATGTAGCCTATCGCCGATTTTATCCATTGGGAAGCAGTAAAGGAATGCAAAGAAAAATTTGAAGAAAGAAAGTTCAGGGAGAGGAACTAAAGATTTTGCTGGTGATACTGTTCTGTCAGAGACAGCAGAGGAGCTGAGGGTGTAGTTCAAAGGAATGGACAGTGGTTTTTCCTTTTTAAAAAAAAAAAAAAGATGAAAATTTTAAAAAAATGTAATCGAATTGCATCAAGTGATGCTGAGGGAATCACATTTGGAAATGAGGTACTTACAGAAGTTGACGACTTCCACTGTTTGTGCAGTAAAATAACTTACTATGGTCAAAGTCCAGAGGGTGTGAAATTTTGAATGACAATGTCAAGAAAATAATTTGGGAAGAAGAGAAATTTGTTATCATCTAATATGTACCGAAGCGTAAGGAAGTCCTGAAGGCATTTGTCTGGAGTGTAGCTTTGTACAGAAGAGAAACGTGGGCCATAAACAGTTCAGACAAGAAGAGAATTGAATTTTTTGAAATTTAATGCAACAAAAGATTACTAAAGATTAGATGGGTAGATCGCGTAACTAATGAGGATGTGGGTGAATAGAACTGAGGTAAGAAGTTTTTGCACAACTTGGTCAAAAGACTGGCTCGCCTGTCAGGACACCTTCTGAAACATCGATGGATCATCAATTTAGTATTAAAGGGACGTGTGGGCGATAAAAATTGTAGAGGTAGAACAAGAGAGGAGTAGAGTAAGCAGGTACAAATGGATGAGAGTTGCAGTAATTAATCGGAAGTGAAGACACTTTCAGCAGGTAGAGTAGTGTAGAAAAGTGCACCAAACCAGCCTTTCGACAGAACACCACAACAACAACAATAACAACAACAGTGGAATGAGGTCATTTATTGTGTAACAGAAGTTTGTTAATATTTATATCTTTTTATTTGTCAAACTAGATACACTGATGGAAAAAACACTCACAGCACCAAGGAAGAATTGCGCGAGATAAACGAAATTTTGTTGGAGTATTTCTACGTCTGAAAGATGATATCATTTCAGATATCCCGCCAGTCGCATAGAGGCATAACGCACTAATATCAGAATTCAAATCTGGTTTGCTTTAAATACGCGCTGTAACGGTAACGGTCGTGAAAGCTAGTTAGTTTTGCGATTAGACTTGATGAGCTGATCTTAGTCAAGAATGCCTTGAAGACGGCAAAGATGCCATTATCAACACCTCACTGCATTTGAACGAGGTAGTGTAAAAGTGGTACGAGCAGCTAGATGTTCCTTCTGCGATACCGCAGAAGTACTTGGCAGGAATACAGCCCCTGTGCATGATTGCTAGCAGCGATGGTCACGATGATGTACAGTTCCAAGGAGACCCAGCTCCGCATGGCCAGTTGGCGCTACGAAGAGAGAAAACATTAGGTATATGAATCTGGCGCATCGTACTACTTCTGCAGCAGCAATATGAGTAGCAGTTGCCGCAACAGCAACACAAAAAACTGTTACAAATCGGTTACTTCGAACGCAGCTCCGATCCAGATGCCCCGTTCGTGTGTTCCAGTGATTCTAAACCATCGACGCTTGCGGCTTCAGTGGTGTCAAGCGAGAGTTCATTGCACAGCAGGTTGCAGGTACACTGTGTTATCAAAAGTATCCGGACTCCCAAGAAACACATTTTTTTTCATATTAGGTGCATTGTGCTGCCACCTACTGTCAGTTACTCCATATCAGCGACCTCAGTAGTCATTAGACATAGTATGAGAGCAGAATGCGGCGCTCTGCGGAAATCAAGGACTTCGAACGTGGGCAGGTGATTGTCACTTGTGTCATAAGTCTGTACGCGAGATTCCCACACTCCTAAACATCCCTAGGTCCACTGTTTCCAATTCTATAGTGAAGTGGAAACGTGAAGGGACACATACAGCACAAAAGCGGACAGGCCGACCTCGCCTGTTGACTGACACAGATCGGCGACAGCTGAAGAGGGTCGTAATGAGTAACAGGCAGACATCCATTCAGACCAGCAACAGGAATTCCAAATAGTTCAAATGGCTCTGAGTACTATGGGACTTAACACCTGAGGTCATCAGTCCCCTAGAACTTAGAACTACTTAAACCGAACTAACCTAAGAACATCACACACATCCATGAACGAGGCAGGATTCGAATCCGCGACTGTAGTTGTCACGCGGTTCCGGACTGAAGCTCCTAGAACCGCACTGCCACAACGGCCGGCCACAGCAATTCCAAACTGCGTCAGGATCCACTGCAAGTACTATGACAGTTACGCGGGAGGTGAGAAAACTTGGATTTCATGGTCGAGCGGCTGCTCATAAGCCACACGTCAAGTCTGTAATTGCCAAACGAGGCCTCGCTTGGTACAAGGACCATAAGCGTAGGACGACCGAGCTGTGAAAAAACGTTGTGTGGAGTGACGATTCACGGTACACAACGCGGCGATCCGATGGCAGGGTGTGGGTATGGCGAATGATCGGTGATCACGATCAAGCACCTATTCATTATGCACGACCTGTGGCGGAGTGGCTACATGACAATAACATTCCTGTAATGGACTGGCCTGCACAGAGTCCTGACCTGAATCCTATAAATACCTTTGGCATGTTTTACAACACCGAATTGGTGCCAGGCCTCATCGGCCGACGTCGATACCTCTCCTCAGTGCAGCACTTCGTGAAGAATGGGCTGCCATTCCCTAAGATACTTTCCAGCACCTGATTGAACGTATGCCTGTGAGAGTGGAAGCTATCATCAAGGCCAACACCATATTTAATTCCAGCATTACCGATGGAGAGCACCACGAACTTGTAAGTTATTTTCAGCCAGGTATAAAGATACTTTTGATCACATAATGTATATTGTGTCTGTGATGAAAGCTGATTTGGCATTTGTGCCTGTGATGACCGTGTGTTGGTTAGAAGGGCTTGCAACCAGCCTGCCTGCGCGACTAGAATCGATGGACCTACGCCGCTAGGGATTAGCCGAGCGGTCTAAGACGCTGCAGCCATGGACTGTGCGGCTGGTCCCGGT
Organism: Schistocerca americana; assembly: GCF_021461395.2. Taxonomy (NCBI): domain Eukaryota; kingdom Metazoa; phylum Arthropoda; class Insecta; order Orthoptera; family Acrididae; genus Schistocerca; species Schistocerca americana. The sequence continues at coordinate 56,150,075 of NC_060120.1, read as the reverse complement.
GGAGGTTCGAGTCCTCCACTGGGCATGGGTGTGTGTGTTTGTCCTTAGGATAATTTAGGTTAAGTAGTGTGTAAGCTTAGGGACTGATGACCTTAGCAGTTAAGTCCCATAAGATTTCACACACATTTGAACATTTTGATGGACCTACACGCTGAATTACGGACTACGTGCGACTTTGTATGGCACCAAGAGATCTCCCGTGGCTATTCCACGCACGCTGACTGCAAATTTTTATGTCAATCTGGTGATTCGACCTGCTGTGCTGCCATTTGTGGGCGCACTTCAGGGAGTGTTTTCCAACAGGATATCGCTGGCCCGCATACCACTGCTGAAGCTCAACATGCTCTACAGAACGTCGACATGATGCTTTAACATGCTTGATCATTCGATATGTCCAATCGAGTACGTATGGGAATCACCGGACGACAACTCCAGTGTCATCCACAAGCAGTGATAATCGTCCCTGTGTTGACCGACCATGTGCAACAAGCATCCGACAAACTGACATCCGACAAGTTCATAACTCAGTATATGCACGTTTTCACGCTTGCATTCAACATTCTGCCGGTTGCACCGGTTGTTAATGTACCAGCATTTCACACTTGTAATAGTTTATCTTGCGTTTACATTAACTTGTGATCTTGGAATGTTAACCTTAAACTTTCATCTAGACAAATGTATTCCAGCAATTTCATTACTCTACATTGTTTTTTTGGTGTTGCGATTTTTCTCCGTCACTGCATTAGAAAAATTCTAATTTCGTTCTTGCGGTTGGCGCTCGTAGTCCCCATTTCTGGTACGCAAATGTTGTTGTTGTGGTCTTCAGTCCAGAGACGAGTTTGATGCAGCTCTCCATGCTATTCTATCCTGTGCAAGCTTCTTCATCTCCCAGTACCTACTGCAACCTACATCATTCTGAATCTCTTTAGTGTACTCATCCCTTGGTCTCCCTCTACGATTTTTACCCTCCACGTTGCCCTCCAATACTAAACTGGTGATCCCTTTATGCGTCAGAATATGCCCTCCAACCGATCCCTTCTTCTAGGCTAGGTGTGCCACAAATTTGTCTTCTCTCCAATTCTATTCAATACCTCCTCATCAGTTATGTGATCTATCCATCTAATCTTCAGCATTGTTCTGTAGCGCCTATACTATACTGTAGTGCCTATACTATTTATCGTCCATGTTTCACTTACATATAAGGCTACACTCAATACAAATACTTTCAGAAACGACTTCCTGACACTTAAGTCTATACTCGATGTTAACAAATTTCTCTTCTTCAGAAACGCTTTCCTTGCCATTGCCAGTCTACATTTTATATCCTCTCTACCACAATCAGTTATTTTGCTCCCCAAATAGCAAAACTCCTTTACTACTTTAAGTGTCTCATTTCCTAATCTAATTCCTTCAGCGTCACCCGACCCAACTCGACTACACTCCATTATCCTCGTTTTGTTTTTATTGGTGTTCATTTTATATCCTCCTTTCAAGACACTGTCCATTTTGTTCAGCTGCTCTTCCAGGTACTTTGCTGCCTCTGAGAGAATTACAATGTCATCGGCGAACCTCAAGGTTTTTATTTCTTCTCCGTGGATTTTAATACCTACTCCGTATTTTTCTTTTGTTCCCTTCACTGCTTGCTCAATATACAGATTGAATAACAATGGGGAGAGGCTCCAACCCTGTTTCACTCCCTTTCCTACCACTGCTTCCTTTTCATGCCCCTCGACTCTTATAAGTACCATCTGGTTTCTGTACAAACTTAAGTAGCCTTTCGCTCCCTGATTTTACCGCTGCAACCATCGGAATTTGGAAGTTAGTATTCCACTCAACATTGGCAAAAGCTTTTTCTACGTCTACAAATGCTAGAAACGTAGGTTTGCCTTTCCTTAATCTTTCTTCTAAGATAAGTCGTAGGGTCAGTATTGCCTCACGTGTTCCAACATTTCTATGGAATCCAAACTGATCTTCCCCGAGGTCGGCTTCTACCAGTTTTTCCATTCGTCTGTAAAGAATTCGCGTTAGTATTTTGCAGCTGTGACTTATTAAACTGACAGTTCGGTAATTTTCACATCTGTTAACACCTGCTTTCTTTGGGATTGGAATTATTATAGTCTTCTTGAAGTCTGAGGGTATTTCGCCTGTCCCATACATCTTGCTGACCAGGTGGTAGAGTTTTGTCAGGACTGGCTCTCCCAAGGCCGTCAGCAGTTCCAATGGAATGTTGTCTACTCTCGGGGCCTTGTTTCGGCTCAGGTCTTTCAGTGCTCTGTCAAACTCTTCACGCAGCATTGTATCTCCCATTTCATCTTCATCTAAATTCTCTTCCATTTCCATAATATTGTCCTCAAGAACATCCCCCTTGTATAGACCTTCTGAATACTCCTTCCACCTTCCTGCTTTCCCTTCTTTGCTTAGAACTGGGTTTCCATCTGAGCTCTTGATATTCATGCAAGTGGTTCTCTTTTCTCGAAAGGTCTCTTTAATTTTCCTGTAGGCATTATTTACCTTACTCCTAGTGATATGTGCCTCTACATCCTTACATTTGTCCTCAAGCCATCCCTGCTTAGCCATTTTGCACTTCCTGTCGATCTCATTTTTCAGACGTTTGTACACGCAAATATCGCTCTCAAATGAGAATACAAGTTAAATGATAATCAACCAATGTTTACAAATAATCGAGGCCTATAACAATAAGCTGTTCTCGTTGCCAACGTTTGAGAAGCGGCAGACAACTGCCTCGTTGGATCAACCAGCCGGAGGAAGAAATCGCGAGAGGCGGCGTCGCGCAGGTAGCTGAGGTGTGGCCAGGAGGGGACTGACTGCGGGGAACAGCGGCGCTGACAGCCCAGCCACCGGGCGCCGGTTTGTCCGCCTGTCAGGCCGCGTTACGGCCGCCTCCCCTCCACCCTCACCCACCCCCACCACACCGCTGCCTCCGCGCCAACACTTGTTCCCGCGCAGGAGCTCACGTCTGCCTCTCTCCTAATGGCTCTTGTCTGCCTACACGTACTCGAGTATTTGTTATCTGATAACAACCGTCACTCCTAGAAATCCCACGGTAACATTCAGTGTGTTTCAGCAAGATCATCCGGTTTCACATCTCCTGCACGAACGAAGATAGAAACGTGGCGTAAATTTTAACTTGTGCGTCGAAACTAAAGCTTCCTTTTGTGCCAGTTGCAGATTGTTGGTTAATTCTGTAAGTGACACTGGTAAGTATAGATACCTTAAAATTTGCTGAATAGAAACAGTTTTCAACTTCGTCAGAAATATTCATAATAAAAAGGAAAATGAAAAAAAAATTATGAGACGTTAAAGGAAAGTATCGAATATTTTAACAGGTGGTAGCGCCTACCTAAAGAACAAAAAACTCTAAAATGTATACCTCAAGAGCTATGAGCTCGTGCTTATCTTTAAAAAAAAAAAAAAAAAAAAAAAAAAAAGGGGTTCAAATGGCTCTGAGCACTATGGGACTTAACATGTGAGGTCATCAGTCCCCTAGAACTTAGAACTACTTACACCTAACCAACCTAAGGACATCACACAAATCCATGCCCGAGGCAGGATTCGAAACTGCGACCGTAGCGGTCGCGCGGTTCCAGACTCAAGCGCCTAGAACCGGTAGGCCACACCAGCCGGCCCGAATATTAGTGATCGTAGATTTTTAATAGATATGAAATTACTTGTGTAATATTTATAACGAAAAACGTGGGACACATCAGCCCATAAGGGGTGCATGAATAGTTCTCCTCCGAACTATTATCCCATGTTTTCAATTATAACTCATTCAAGTGTTTTGATACTGTGGTGTCACCGCCAGACACCACACTTGCTAGGTGGTAGCCTTTAAATCGGCCGCGGTCCGTTAGTATACGTCGGACCCGCGTGTCGCCACTGTCAGTGATTGCAGACCGAGCGCCACCACACGGCAGGTCTAGAGAGACTTCCTAGCACTCTCCCCAGTTGTACAGCCGACTTTTCTAGGAAAGGTTCACTGACAAATACGCTCTCATTTGCCGAGACGATAGTTAGCATAGCCTTCAGCTACGTCATTTGCTACGACCTAGCAAGGCGCCATTACCAGTTTATAATGAGATTGTTATTAATGTACCGTCAAGAGCGATGTACACCAATTATGGATTAAAGTTAAGTATTCCAAGATCTTCGTACTTTATTTGCAATTCTCAAGACATTGTCCTGTTCCAGACCTCACGCCAGTCTGCGTGAGCTTAAACGCGTGCCTTTCGGCTACCTCCGAGTGGCTTGCCTCTCTTGCTAAGTCACTACAGATACCTACTACAGTTTCACAGTCACAAATTTTCAGAACTGTCTGCATGGTGTTAGCAATCTGTTCGAAGATAGGAGAAATTATTTTATACCTTTTACTTCGATATAGAAGTGTGTTGTACTAAAAAACTATTTTAATTTAAATAGTTGCTATTTCCTTAGATAATTTTACAGAGAGCAGAGGATTTATGCTAAGTTAGTAGTCCATGTCGTTACAATGGCACAAATATACAATACTGATTGTGAAAGCTACTTCACCTAAAGACCGTAGTCCGACTAAATCCCAACAGGAAGGACGGTTTGGCTATTATACCAGCAGTTACCGATTATTGTTACACTACCATGGCAGACCTGCACAGAATGAGGCCATCAAAACAGTTCCCCGAAAATTTGTCCTGAACGAGAAAATATGTTGACGTACCGATACCGCTAAATTTTAGCTGACGATGTCACATATTTTCCCACTTACGCAAGCAATTTTTATCGTTTGCAGCTGATGCACGGTGACACCGACTTTGCAGTTCTTTTAATGGAACTCCATACGTTCTTTTGTGGCTTTGCAAAGAGCACTCAAAGAGGACTTTAGTGGCATAGAAAGTGCGAAGCCCGACCAAATAATAATAATTCAAAGCGGGCAGAGAGAAAGTGACCCAGAAAATAATTACAAGACGCACGTAGTATTGAACCTTCTCAATGAACGGCACAACTGCTCACCACAGAAAATACTGGAAACCGAGATTTTGATGCATCATCGGTTACTGTCATATGTTCACACAGGCGCATGTCCCGAGTACTTCACTGGTCATTATGTTAAAGTGAGGGAAATGAACTGTCACGTTTAGTGATCAGTTGTATGAAACACAAAATGGCGCTTTCGATGAAGCAGTGCATATCTATTGTCCAGTGTTATGCGAAAAAAAAATTCATGAAACCCGTGTGCAGTAAAGTCTGCGCAAGATTTTAAGACTGGAAGGGTTTTGGCAGAACGTCCAGTAAAATATACAAATGAAAATAAATTGGCAAAACGGCGAGAAATGATGTCTGTAGCGAATAAAAGCCGTTACTACCAGAAAATATTTCGTACAGCAGAAAAGGAAAACCTCGAACAAAGTCCGACGAAGTCCCCTTGCCGTTCATCTCTTCGAGAGGGAATTAAGCTATCGTCGTGTCGAAATACTATCAAAGAGTATCTGCATTGTTATGCCTACAAATTTAATGTTGTACATAAGTTAAAACGTCCAGACGAATTTTCGCAATCTGTGTTCCTCCAGTGGTTTCAGAGTGAAGTGGAATCAGGATTTTTGGATCCCCAGTTTGTAATCTTTTGAGATGAAGCACGGTTCACCTTGTCAGGGTACACGACCTCAGAAAACATGAAGCATTATGCATTAGAAAATCCCCATCGGTGCTTTCTTTTGTGTAATGTGATATTTGGTGAGCAGTGCAATGAAACACCAAACTGTTAATGCTAGCCAACACGTTCAAAAACTCTTTAATCCATACTGGATGAAATCACAGAAGAACAACGACTGTATGGATATCTTCAGCAAGACAGAGCAACAGTACACATCACATTTACAAATGTGTAACCAGTGCATGACGTTATTGGTGACGAAAGGGCAATCAGAAGAGGTAGTACAGAGTCCTGGCTACATCGATCGCCTGGCCTCTGTCCCTATGAGTTTTATTTGTGAGGCAAATCGATGAATCAAATGGCACTCAAACAATCCTAACAACAGAACACTGATATCCCTCCCGCACAGCTACTTCGCATGTATTACAATTCGATAAATCGACCGCCACATTGTATCGACGGCAACAGTGGCTGTTTCCAGAATTTTCTGTGACGTCAATCACGTGTCAGTCTTATTAAAAGTCTTTTTCCTGAGCAGCTTCATTTTTTCCATCCTGCACAACATCGTTGCAAACTACTGTTCCGCTGTCACCAGAAGAATTCTCACATGTATGCCCAGTTGTAAGAACTGTAAGCAAACACGTAGCTTAAGTACGGTTTATGTGCTTATTATTATTACGACTCCCATATCAAGTGATCAGAATGTTGGTTCGAACTAACCGACATGTCCAGAAACTGACAGATACTACAGCACCTAATTTCATCTGAACTTATCGCACCACAGGCCAATGTTACACTGCGTTTCACGTCTGCGGCAGTCATCGCTGTTAAGATAACAATGTTGTACGAATAGCTACGACGTTTCACGATTGTAAGTGCAAGATCTGGATCGCGCTATAATCCCCAGTCGCCGAAAGGGTGCTTTTCGATCTAGTTCTGCCGTAAGACCATACACTCAGAAAACTGATAGTTTTGAATTAATAAGAAATATGTTGTAATCCTTCATGCTTTCCTGGCAATCTGTTGACATCTTGGATGTTCGGGAATCCAGCCGGATGTTCGCGTCGTTATCGCACGATATTTCAACAGTGTGCCTCGCTGTTTCTTCAGGTGCTACCTGAGACTGGTCCTTGGGTCGATCGAGTCCAGTATTTATGCCTGGTAGGAGCTGGGCGTTCCCTAATCGGTCCGCGCCGAGTCGAGTGTTCCGTCTGTGGTCCACGCCCGCCAGACTGGGCTTCAATGGACCCCTCTAGTCGCGGATGTCCCGACTGCCGTCCGCGTCCCCTACGCATTCTGTACCCTCTGCTCAACCCGTCGACCGCCTTGCCTCCCCACCACGGCATCACGCTGTACCTGGCGCTGATTCGTCCAGTGCTGGAATATGCGGCCGTGGTGTGGGGCAACGCGGCCGACACACACATCAACAAGCTCCAGAGGGTGCAGAACAGGGCACTCAAGGTCGCTCTGCGCCTACCGAGGCTCTATTCAACCGCTCGGCTACACCGGCAAACAGGCATTCCCTTCCTCCGAGACAATTTCAACAATCGGCGCGGGTCTTCTGTGAGCGGGCCGAACGATCCGACAATAGGCTCATTAGGGACTTGGGCCATCCTATTCACCACAGGCCAACCACGCGTTGGCCTGACCTGTTACGAGAGTAATATCTCGCGACAGAGCAAGGACAACACTCCCCAGAAAACACCTCAGGCCAATTCGGACCGTGAGGAAGCCACTCCACACATATAGGTTTATGCTTAGCCTGCTCCCATCACGAGTCAGGGAAGACTCGTATGGATAAGTGACAGTGTCAGTGACAGTGCCGTCCGCGCCCGTTTTGGCCCTCCTCAACGGTTGTGGCCGTCATCTGAGGTGTGTCAGACCCGATCTGAGGTTCTGTTTCGTGCTGGGCGCTCCATAATCGCGCCGCGTCGTGTGTTCCGTCTGTGGTCCGCGCCCGCCAGACGCGGCTACATTGGCCCTCTCTGGTCGCTGGTGTTCCGACCGCCGTCCGCGCCCGGCCTGGCCGTCTTCTGAAGACGAGTTCATGATCTAGGGTGTGTCAAATCTGGTCTCTAATGTCCGACACCTTGTCTCACGGCTATTCTCTCGGTCTCCACTTCTATTTATTGTCGAATCCCAGAGTGTCCTGCATTGAGTTTTCACAAGCTCAAGCGCTGGATTCCAGGCAGTACTGATTTGGTATCCCGAGTCACGGTTGATTAGATTGTCTGTGACGTTAATCTCAATGGCTTCTTTAATGACACTGTCCCAAAATCTTAAGGTCTGTGTCACAATCTTGGTGTCATTGCAATCCAGAGAATGATCAAATTTCAGACAATGCTCTGTTATGGCTGATTTAGTTGCCTGTCTGAGTCTACTATGTCTCTAGTGCTCTTTGCACCTGATGTCGACAGTTCTGGTGGTCTGGCCAATTTATGACATCCCACACTGGCATGGTATGTTGTAAATACCTGCCTTGCGTAGCCCCAGGTCATCTTTTACATTCCCCAGCATAGCCCAATTTTGGTGGGGGGGGGGGGGGGGGCAAAATATGCTCTTGATATCATATTTCTGGAGAATCCTACTGATTTTGGGAGAGAGGTCCGGCTTCTGGCAGGTATTCCATAATCTTTGCCTCTTCTGGTACTTCTTCTGGATCCTTTGGCTGACTGGCAGGTTGACGTGCCTTCTGGATATCTCTAGAGGAGTACCCATTCCTGCTGAACACTGATCATAAGTGTTCTATTTCTGTGGCCAAACTATCAGGATCTGACAGAGTTTGTGCTCTGTGGACCAGTTTTTGAGCACTTCATTTTTCTGTGCCGGATGGTGGCAACTGCTGGCTTGTAGGTATAAGTCAGACTGCGTAGGTTTGCGGTACACACTGTGTCCAAATGTGCCATCTGCCTTTCTCTTCACTAGAACATCTAAGAACGGAAGTAGTCCATCCTTCTCCATTTCCATTGTGAACTGAATGTTCGGATGGCAAGAATTCAGATGTAGCAGGAATTCATATAACTTCTCCCTACTATGGGGCCAGATGACAAAGGTATCATCCACATACCTAAGAAAGCACTTGCGTTGATATGTGGCTGAAGAGAGTGCCTCCTCCTCAAACCTTTCCATAAATAGGTTGGACACCATAGGTGATAGAGGGCTACCCATCGCCACCCCTTCTGTTTGTTCGATTAGGGAACGCCCCGCTCCTTCCAGACATAAATACTGGACTCGATCAGTATCAGGTAGCACCTGAAGAAGACAGCGAGACACTCTGTTGAAATATCGTGCGAGAACGACGCGAACATCCGGCTGGATTCCCAAATATCCAAGATGTCAAGAAATATGTTGTTTCACTTATTATCAAAATACGGTCTTTTTATAAACAAGGGCTTTGTAAGGGCGCCCACGAGCATTATTTCAAGTAATTAGCTTCCTGCTTCATAATTTGAAATTGTATGATATAGAAATGCACGTTCCAGAGATTCCGATGGCGCTGGTACTGTGTCTGCGAGGGACATCAACTACGAAAATTTAGCAGCGAAACAGGTAGGAAGAAATCCTAAGCGACGAATCATTAAGATAATCCGCGGACGAACTGCCTTAATCTCCATAAGTCTCAGATGGAAAAGCACTACCAGTCAGGCTGGACACCTCTTATGCCTTCTTATACGGACTGACTAACTGAGCTGAGACACCTCTGGAGGTTTAGTTCAAAAGTGCTGGTGAGGGAATTTTACAAGATCCAACGCTCTCCAGATCTTCGGTTGCGGTCTGTAATTAGCTGTGCAGAAGAGGAAGAGTGTCCTTCATGTTAGAACCGCGTGGATTGCCTATCGTCCTGTGGGGGGTCTTCTAACAACTGCGACAGTATATCTCGTAGTAATTGTAGATTTTTATGTCTGTTTAGAGTCATATCAATAAAACAGCGAGGAGTGGTGCGATTCTTGAAAACCCTTCACAGCAATTTATGGGACCAAAATCATAGTTTACCATTTTTCTCATCCAGTCTGGACTTTCAAATGAGCACTGTGTATATCTAGATTATTGTTTTTGCCTACGGTTTGTAAGCGACACTTCGTCTGTAAAAGACGCATTACATTGCGTTTATCGGAGACTCCATTTGGCGAATTGCAATGGATTTTGAAGGTCATTGCAATAATGACGTCGATGGAACGAAACTCACCTGCCCCCCCACGAATCGCAGTCGATTTTTAGCCGCGTCAAATAGTCTCTTCAACCGAAAACTCTCTTTGAATCTTCTTCCCTTGGCCTCCTGGTTTCGATATCACATTTCGGTTTGCCTAAATGCCTTCGTTCTTCGGCTTTCCTTGCTGGCACTTTTCTTAATAATGAGCCCTCCTCTCGTCTATAGACAAGGCCGTCGCATCTCAGTCCCCTTGTCTGGGTTTCTGCACCAGCATGTGCTTTGTTATTTTTCTACCTGATTCCCCGTTTTTTCTCCTTCATCACTATTCAACCACACAGATTCGTCCAAATATCTTTCGCGGTATTTTATTTTCAAAAACTTTGATCCTTCTGTCTGTGTACTTATCTATTGTCCATATTTCTGCACAATACGGTATAGCTGCTCTGGTTATAGATTTAGTTCCTCTGGAAAATATTTTGGGTGACTGCAATTTTTTGAGTGAACGTGATGCTCTAGATGCTGATTTGATCCTCGCTTCTGTTTCTTTTTTCTCACCATTTCTGTTGTTTACTGCTACCGCAGATATTTAAACTCATCTACTTCTTCAAACACGTCGTTATCAATTTGCACTGTTTTCCACCCTTTTTTTTTTTTTGTAGTTCCTCTTTACCATCACGAATTTTATTTTCTTATCATTCACCTTTAATCCATCTTCAGTTGCTCTTTTGAATAGCTTTCACGTCAGTATTTTGTGATAATCCAGATTTTCAGCAATTAGTGCCCCGTTATCTTCAAAGGTCAGTACATTCATTTTTATTAATTTACTAGCGGAGAAACCCGGCGCTGCCCAGCTATTTACAGCTGTGCGTCCACGCCCATAGCGCGCAGCGTATGACCTTGTGCTTAATGTTTCTGTTACCTTATCTCCAGGACTATATGTGGTGCAGTGATACAGTTTTGTAGATCCATACAGTAGCACATGTGGATGCTGCTTGAGAAATGTACTGCGAATAGAGTTAGTGGCAAACAAGTAATAAATTTTAACATCATGTGTGATGCGGCAGTTTTTCATGTATGTCATAATTTTTGACCTCATATCTCCTGAACCATGTCTTGTACAATAACATAATTCTGCCGCTATATTCACTGGTGTCTATGCTTACTATTCGTAAAATGTGTTGCGGATACAGTTAGTACTACAGAAGTAATAAATATAACGTCATGCTTTATGCGGTACATTTACTGTGTGAGCAACGGAGAAATAGTAAGAGATAAACATTTTTCCTTTAATCAATTTTGTAGGAGCTGTCAGATACAAAAATTTTGCGAGGGTTTGAGATGACGTGCAAAGTTTGTTGTAAGTCACTGAGTACTCTCATTCTCAAGTACTGGACGAATAAAGCTGGGAATTCATGCATCGCAGGCTACGCTTCTTTTTCACCCCTACCCCTCTGACAGGATTGCCGTTCTTAGCCCCACAGACATTGTGGCCTAGGTATGTGTGTACCATTTTGGTTGAAATCGGTGCACTGGTTTAGGAGGATATGTGGGACAAAAGCACATACACACGTACACATACACACCCACCCACACACACACACACACACACACACACACACACACACACACACACACAAACACACAAACACATGCATGCATGCTCGTGCGCACGCGCTTGCATACATACATTCATGTTTATAATATGCATGGACTTCTAAACCTACGCTAATTCCCCCCTTCTGCTTCGCTTGCTGCATACAGTGCTTCCTTTATTATGATGTTGAATAAGAGGAGTAGTATTTGATCTCCTTGCCTTACTGAACTTCTGTTTTTATGTCAAAAGCCCACCTGTATTATGATATTGAACAAGAGTAATGATACTTGATCTCCTTGACTTACCCCTGTTTTATATTAAAAGCTCTGGATGTTCTCCATCAATTTTCACTATCCCTCGCGAGCCTTCCAGTGTAACTTTTACAAGATTTGTAATCTTCGGTGGTATTCAAAATTTCTGCATTTTCTCCCACAACTTTTCTCTGTATATTCTATCGTAGTTTTTTAGTACATTCCCCATATTTTGATACGGCTTCTTTCAGTAAAAATATCTGGTCAATGGTGGATCGAGACTTCATACATACAGCTTCTTTCTCAGCTGTCACCTCTTGTAAACATAGTTCCATTTTTTTCTGGAGAATCATGGATAATACTTGCAGGCTGTGTTATTTAATGAAATGCCTCTGTAATTCCTGCATTCTTGTTTCTCGACCTTTATATGGACTGGTACTCTGATAGCTTCTGTCCGCTCTGGTATTCCTTGTTCGTTCCACATGTTAGTCAAGAGTTCGTGTATTTGTTTCGCAATTGTAACTGCAGCCTTTTTAAGTAGTTCAGCTGTCATTCCATCTCTCTCAGGAGATTTGCTGTTTTTTAGTATTTTTACTGTGTCTGCTGTCTATTTCCTCGTCGGCGGTGAAACTAAGGTATCTAAATGTGGAGAAAAATTAAATTTGTTGGACTGTAGCATTCACAGAACACTTCAGCTGATCACAGTCCCGTATTCAACCCGCCTCGCAGTGACTTGTGTATTGTGCTTGACCGCCGATAAAATGTTAGTTGCCTTTCTCTTATCAGTTGCTGTTCTTTCTCTTCGGCATATTTTATTCTTCATACTTCCAGTTTACTGACTTTTTAAATAAAGTTTGCAGTCGCAAGGGATGAGAGCATAGCGCAATCAGGATGTACATACAACCACACTATAGCTCTCACAGTTCCCGGGCATTTGCCAAAAACGAAAAACATGTTCCTTTATTCGATTGTCGTATGCATTGTAAAGGTCTGAAGAGCTTCACTAACAAGTTGTCTGATCGCTACAGACGCAGAAGAAAGACTAATGCGTTTCAAGTGCACATGTGAACATGCGAACCCTATGTGAGTTACGTGTTTGCTTTGCTGTAAAGCAGGCGTTTGTGGGACCTCTTCTTCTGACGACGGGACAGCAGTTTGCTACGCTGATTTATACCTTGTTATTGTTCCTTCAAGTTCCAGACGTGTTATCCACTTCATAGGCTCTTTTCAGCTCAAAAAAAGGTATATAGTTCCATTAAGACAAGGTAGTGCCATCATTCGGCAGCTATAAACGTTCAAAAATTACTGGTATACATGAGATTCCCATGTTGTCCACTAAAACGTGTCTATAACAGCGTCCCGATCTGTCGGCTGTTTCGGGCTGCCACACAGTGCGTGAAGAACATTGCTAATTTATTGTCGACGTGGCATAAGAAGTGATTGGGTTCTGGCAGGCGTTTTGAAGCGGCACCTCTTCTGAGTGTTCCATTCCCGACCGCCAGTGAGGAACCCTTGGCCACTTCATCTAGTTATTTAAAACACTCCCCACTGCACTTGAAGTAGCTGGTAGTCAGTGCGCGCTTAGAAAGTTTTACAGCAGCTCCAAGTGCTGAACCAGAAGCGCTACCACCTGTTTGGCAACCCGAGAGCTTCTCATCAGTAGTATACGCAGAGGAAGTCCATTCACCCATTGTTTCACTAAATCATTACACTCATTACAAATTATCCCTTCCACCTTCCTAGTTCGTCTTGTAAAAACTACTGCCTTAGTCTTAGAAACATTTGTCTTCACTCAATGTTCTTTACAACTGGTGTTCAGCTCTTTCAATATATTGTTTATTGGCTTTTCATTTTTATCTATTAACACCATGTCATTAGCAAATCTCATTCACTCGATTATCCTCCAACCTGTTGATAAAACATTCCTTTGCTAGAAGGAGATTTTAACTAAACCGTAATCATCTTCTTTCCGCTAGTAGTGTGGTATCCACTCTTAGAGTTTAGATATTTCATTATTAGCTATCTCTGTGGTCAGGTGCTCGCCACAGTCATCAATCGAAACCACGAGAGGGAGTCGTGTGCGACAGCTGTCTGTAAATCGTGTAAACATCGTTCTGTGTGTTATCATACTTTGACTGTTTGTATAAGCCATCACGTCCGAAAGGAAGTTCAGTTTTTCAAAGAGTCATCTTCGGCATTGGTCCCTTACTTAGCCTGTACTTATAGCGAACCTCTCCCCCAGAGCAACGTCCCAAAAGACTGTAACAAAGCGCAGGTGGCTCCTTTGTGTAATAATGGCAAAAAAATGGACCCAAAAAGTTACAGACCAGTCTGATACACTGCGTATTGTGGACGAAGGGCAACTGAAAGAAACCGTATTTATAGATTTCTGGAAAGCGTTTGACACGGTGTCCCACTGCAGACTGTTAAAGAAGGTACGAGTACATGCAATAAGTTCACAGATATGTAAGTGGCTCGAACACCTCTTAGGTTATAGGGCCCAATATGTTGTTCTCGACAATGATTGTTCACCAGTTGTACGGGTATCGTCATAAGTGCCCCAAGGAAGCTTGATAGGACAGTTTTAGTAATTGACGGAAAGCCATCGAGTAAAACAGAAGTGATTTCTGGCTTCCCCCAAGGTAATGAAATAGGCCCTTTGCTGTTCCTAATCTATATTAACGATTTGGGAGACAATCTGAGCAGCCGACTTAGGTTGTTTGCAGATGACGCTGTCGATTATCGACTAATAAAGGTGCGGCTGGTCCCGGCGGAAGTTCGAGTCCTCTCTCGGGCATGGTTGTGTGTGTTAGTCCTTAGGATAATTTAGGTTAAGTAGTGTGTAAGCTTAGGGACTGATGACCTTAGCAGTTAAGTCCCATAAGATTTCACACACATTCGAACATTTTTTTTTACTAATACAGACATCGTAAGATCAAAAGAAATTGCAAAACGATTTAGAAAAGATGGTGCTAAAATTGGCAGTTGACCCTAAATAACGAAACGTGTGAGGCCATCCACATGAGTGCTAAAAGGAACTTGTCAAACGTCGGTTACACGATAAATCAGTCTAATCTAAAAGCCGTAAATTCAACTAAATACCTAGGCGTTACAATTACGAGCAACTTAAGTTGGAAGGAACACAAAGAAATCCTTGTGGGGAAAGCTAATCAAAGACTGCGTATTATTTGCAGGACACTTAGAAAATGTATCAGATCCACTACACTACGCCTGTCCGTCCTCTTTGAGAATACTGCTGTGTGGTGTGTGAGCCTTACCAGGTAGTACTGACGGAGTACATCTAAAAAATCCAAAGAAAGGCAGCACGTTTTGTATTATTGCGAAATATGGGAGAGAGTGAATCAGTAATGATACAGGAGTTGGGCTGGACATCATTAAAAGAAAGGTGTTTTTCGTTGCGACGGAATCTTCTCACGAAGTTCCAATCACCAACTTTCTCCTCCGTATGCGAAAATACTTTGTTGCCACCGACCTACATAGGAAGAAACGATCACCACGATAAATTAAGGGAAATCAGAGCTCGTACGGAAAGATATAGGTGTTCGTTCTTTCTGTGCGCTATACGAGATTGGAATAATAGAACATTGTGAAGATGATTCAATGAACCGTCTGTCAGGCACTTAAATGTGATTTTCAGAGTATCCATGTATATGTAGATGTAGATGTAGATCGCTACTATAAATGGTTTGGCAGACAGCGCGGATAGGAATCTGCAGTTCTTTGCCGGTGATGCTATGATGTACTGTAAGGTGTTAAAGTTGAGTGACTGTAGAAGAGTACAAGATGCCTTAGACAGAATTTATAGTTGGTGTGATGAATGGCAGCTAGCTGTAAATGTAGAAAAAATAAATTCTTGTGGATTGTCGTATGTCTGACCTTTGTACCTGTACAGTGAGTGTACTAATGTGTGCGAACTTAGCTGTACAGTGTGTCAAACAGACAGTCTAAATAAATATGACCCTGGCCGTGTAAGGCAGCTAATATCGGGTGTAGACCATAACAGAAATTATTATAAAGGCCGTGGTCATGTACCTGGGATGCATGAATTAATAAAAATAAAAGTTTGGGTTCTATTCTATAAAAACATCGTAGCCATTCCCTTTTTTATTCTACATATAATTTATCAACTGTTGCTTTCAGGGATCAAGTGATAAACAACAATCATATTCAATTATTTTTGTCACTCAGTAACAAAATATTTAATTCTTTGACAATCTGGAATGAGGATTATTAAAACCTATGTCTATATACATTTACATTTTTTTATCACTGGAAAGAATGAATGTAAGAAATCCTTATCAGCTCATTTAAATCTACGTTGTCATCGCTGGTCAATGCACTGAGTTGGTGGAGAATAAATTTACTTTTTGAACCAATGAAAAAACTCCCATATACTCAATGTCAGGGTAGGTTAGTAAGCCTTTGACATTCAATGGTCAAAGTGTATGCAAGTTGGAGTGAGCCAAATCTTGACTCAACATATACTGCGGACTAATGCACAATGGTACTTTACCAAGCAGCATCTGCAACAGCATTGTCTCCATGCTGTATCTGAAGCGCTAATTCCCTACTCTGGCCTTGACTGAATTCACTCTGTTGCAACTTTCTTGCGCTCCGTAGAACGTTAATCTTTCCCTAGTCTAAATAGTGGCTATTGCACACTCACTATGGGTTGGTGCAATGTGTACAATTTTTTTGTCCACAAAAATTCCCACAGGAATAATTAACTACAGCTTTTCTATTTGTCGCCTTGATAAGTTACTTCACACAAAGCAAAGCTCTCAATGCCCTCGCTTATTTCCACACACTTTTGCGGTCGGCCACGAGACAAGAGAGAGATATAGAAATTTTGGATCTCAAAATATTTTATATAATGGGGATCTCCCCCACCGTGCAGCTTCTGTGTCGTCTAGTACGGCTTCAGCCAATCACCGTCTCGCTAGAGGTTAATACATTCTTATTTTCCTTGCTGGGTCGCAGCCTAGCCCTGTTAATGACTTGCAGCCACTTCGCCTCGGACCTGGCTTTATTTACGTTGTTGTTGTTGTGGTCTTCAGTCCAGAGACTGGTTTGATGCAGCTCTCCATGCTACTCTATCCTGTGCAGGGTTCTTCATCTCCCATTACCTCCTGCAACCTACATCCTTCTGAATCTGTTTAGTGCATTCATCTCTTGGTCTCCCTCTACGATTTTTACCCTCCATGCTGCCCTCCAATACTAAATTGATGATCCCTTGATGCCTCAGAACATGTCCTACCAACCGATCCTTTCTTCTGGTCATGTTGTGCCACAAATTTCTCTTCTCTCCAATTGTATTAAATACCTCCTCATTAGTTTTGTGATCTACCCATCTAATCTTCTGCTTCCTTCTGTAGCACCACATTTCAAAAACTCCTATTCTCTTTACTGTCCACATTTCACTTCCATACATGGCTACACTCCATAGAAATAATTTCAGAAACGACTTCCTGACGCTTAAATCTATACTCGATAATAACAAATTTATCGTCTTCAGAAACGCTTTCCTTGTCATTGCCAGTCTACATTTTATACCCTCTCTACTTCGACCAAATAGCAAAACTCCTTTAATACTTTTCAAAAACAGACATAATGTCTTATGGGATAACAGCATTCAGTAATTTTATAATGTTACTTAAAATCCGTCTTGATTGCAATTTTCTTTATTCATATGACCGGTTTCGGTTCATTCAGAACCATCTTCAGATCTGATATTTCAGTTACAGGAGTAACACGTCCAAATCCAGCAACCCTGTCTCACACCATTCCCAACCACTGCTTCCCTTTCATGCCCCTCGACTCTTATAACTGCCATCTGGTTCCTGTACAAATTGTAAATAGCCTTTCGCTCCCTGTATTTTACCCCTGCCACCTTCAGAAATTGAAAGAGAGTATTCCAGTCAACATTGTCAAAAGCTTTCTCCAAGTCTACAAATGCTAGGAACGTAGTTTTGCCTTTCCTTAATCTTTCTTCTAAGGTGAGCCGTAAGGACAGTATTGCCTCATGTGTTCCAAAATTTCTACGGAATCCAAACTGATCTTCCCCGAGATCCGCTTCTACCAGTTTTTCCATTCGTCTGTAAAGAATTCGTGTTAGTATTTTGCATCTGTGACTTATTAAACCGATAGTTCGGATAATTTTCACATTTCTCAACACCTGCTTTCTCTGGGATTGAAATTATTATATTCTTCTTGAAGTCTAAGGGCATTTCGCTGTTTCATACATTTTCCTCACCAGATGGTAGAGTTTTGTTAGGCCTGGCTCTCCCAAGGTTGTCAGTAGTTCTAATGGGATGTTGTCTACTCCCGGGGCCTTGTTTCGACTTAGGTCTTTCAGTGCTGTGTCAAACTCTTCACGCAGTATCGCATCTCCAAATTCATCTTCATCTAAATCCTCTTCTATTTCCATAACATTGTCCTCAAGATCATCGCCCTTGTATTCACCCTCTATATACTCCTTCCACCTTTCTGCTTTCCCTTCTTTGCTTAGAACTGGGTTTCCATCTGAGCTCTTGATATTCATGCAAGTAGTTCTCTTTTCTCGAAAGGTCTCTTTAATTTTCCTGTAGGCATTATTTACCTTACCCCTAGTGATATGTGCCTCTACATCCTTACATTTGTCCTCTATCCATCCCTGCTTAGCCATTTTGCATTTAGCCGGCCGCGGTAGCCCAGCGGTTTTAGGCGCTCAGTTCGGAACCACGCGACTGCTACGGTGGCAGGTTCGACTCCTGCCTCGATCATGGATGTGTGTGATGTCCTTAATTCAGTTAGTTCAAAGGAGTAAACGTCTGGGGGAGTGATGACCACAGATGATAAGTTCCATAGTGCTCAGAGCCATTTGAACCATTTTTCATTTCCTGTCGATTTCATTTTGAGACGTTTGTATTCATTTTTGCCTGCTTCATTTACTGCCTTTTTTATATTTTCTCCTTTCATCAGTTTAATTCAATATCTCTTCTGTTACCAAGGATTTCTATTAGCCCTCGTCTTTTTACCTCCTTGATCCTCTGCTACCTTCACTATTTAGTTCCTCAAAGCTACCCATTCTTCTTCTACAGTATTTCTTTCCCCCATTCTTGCCAATCGTTCCCTAATGCTCTCCCTGAAGCTCTCTACAACCTCTGGTTCTTTCAGTTTATCCAGGTCCCATCTCCTTAAATTCCCACCTTAAATTCTTCATCTACATCCTCTTCCATTTCCATATTGTCCTCAAGTACATTGCCCTTGTATAAACCCTCTATATATTCCTTCCACCTTATTACCTTCTCTTCCTCGCTTAGAACTGGGTTGCCATCTGAGCTCTTGATATTCATACAAGTGGTTCTCTTCTCTCCAAGGGTCTCTCTAATTTTCCTGTAGGCAGTATCTACACTCCTGGAAATTGAAATAAGAACACCGTGAATTCATTGTCCCAGGAAGGGGAAACTTTATTGACACATTCCTGGGGTCAGATACATCACATGATCACACTGACAGAACCACAGGCAACAGAGCATGCACAATGTTGGCACTAGTACAGTGTATATCCACCTTTCGCAGCAATGCAGGCTGCTATTCTCCCATGGAGACGATCGTAGAGATGCTGGATGTAGTCCTGTGGAACGGCTTGCCATGCCATTTCCACCTGGCGCCTCAGTTGGACCAGCGTTCGTGCTGGACGTGCAGACCGCGTGAGACGACGCTTCATCCAGTCCCAAACATGCTCAATGGGGGACAGATCCGGAGATCTTGCTGGCCAGGGTAGTTGACTTACACCTTCTAGAGCACGTTGGGTGGACCGGGATACATGCGGACGTGCATTGTCCTGTCGGAACAGCAAGTTCCCTTGCCGGTCTAGGAATGGTAGAACGATGGGTTCGATGACGGTTTGGATGTACCGTGCACTATTCAGTGTCCCCTCGACGATCACCAGTGGTGTACGGCCAGTGTAGGAGATCGCTCCCCACACCATGATGCCGGGTGTTGGCCCTGTGTGCCTCGGTCGTATGCAGTCCTGATTGTGGCGCTCACCTGCACGGCGCCAAACACGCATACGACCATCATTGGCACCAAGGCAGAAGCGACTCTCATCGCTGAAGACGACACGTCTCCATTCGTCCCTCCATTCACGCCTGTCGCGACACCACTGGAGGCGGGCTGCACGATGTTGGGGCGTGAGCGGAAGACGGCCTAACGGTGTGCGGGACCGTAGCCCAGCTTCATGGAGACGGTTGCGAATGGTCCTCGCCGATACCCCAGCAGCAACAGTGTCCCTAATTTGCTGGGAAGTGGCGGTGCGGTCCCCTACGGCACTGCGTAGGATCCTACGGTCTTGGCGTGAATCCGTGTGTCGCTGCTGTGGTCCGGTCCCAGGTCGACGGGCACGTGCACCTTCCGCCGACCACTGGCGACAACATCGATGTACTGTGGAGACCTCACGCCCCACGTGTTGAGCAATTCGGCGGTACGTCCACCCGGCCTCCCGCATGCCCACTATACGCCCTCGCTCAAAGTCCGTCAACTGCACATACGGTTCACGTCCACGCTGTCGCGGCATGCTACCAGTGTTAAAGACTGCGATGGAGCTCCATATGCCACGGCAAACTGGCTGACACTGACGGCGGCGGTGCACAAATGCTGCGCAGCTAGCGCCATTCGACGGCCAACACCGCGGTTCCTGGTGTGTCCGCTGTGCCGTGCGTGTGATCATTGCTTGTACAGCCCTCTCGCAGTGTCCGGAGCAAGTATGGTGGGTCTGACACACCGGTGTCAATGTGTTCTTTTTTCCATTTCCAGGAGTGTATCTTACCCCTAGTGAGACAAGCCTCTACATCCTTACATTTGTCCTCTAGCCATCCCTGCTTAGCCGTTTTGCACTTCTTGTCGATCTCATTTTTGAGACGTTTGTATTCCTTTTTGCCTGCTTCATTTACTGCATTTTTATATTTTCTCCTTTCATCAATTAAATTCAATATTTCTTCTGTTACCCAAGGATTTATATTAGCCCTCGTCTTTTTACCTACTTGATCGTCTGCTGCCTTCACTACTTCATCCCTCAGAGCTACCCATTTTTCTTCTACCGTATTTCTTTCCCCCATTCCTGTCAATTGTTCCCTAATGCTCTCCCTGAAACTCACTACAACCTCTGGTTCTTTCAGTTTATCCAGGTCCCATCTCCTTAAATTCCCACCTTTTTGCAGTTTCTTCAGTTTCAATCTGCAGTTCATAACCAATAGATTGTGGTCAGAATCCACATCTGCCCCTGGAAATGTCTTACAATTTAAAACCTGGTTCCTAAATCTCTGTCTTACCATTATATGATCTATCTGATACCGTTTAGTATCTCCAGGATTCTTCCAGGTATACAACCTTCTTTTATGATTCTTGAACCAAGTGTTAGTTATGATTAAGTTATGCTCTGTGCAAAATTCTACAAGGCGGCTTCCTCTTTCATTTCTTCCCCCCAATCCATATTCACCTACTATGTTTCCTTCTCTCCCTTTTCCTACTGACGAATTCCAGTCACCCATGACTATTAAATTTTCGTCTCCCTTCACTATCTGAATAATTTCATTTATCTCGTTATACATTTCATTTATTTCTTCATCATCTGCAGAGCTAGTTGGCATATAAACTTGTACTACTGTAGTGGGCGTGGGCTTCGTGTCCAACTTGCCACAATAATGCGTTCACTATGCTGTTTGTAGTAGCTAACCCGGACTCCTATTTTTTATTCATTATTAAACCTACTCCTGCATTACCCCTATTTGATTTTGTATTTATAACCCTGTATACACCAGATCAAAAGTCTTGTTCCTTCTGCCACCGAACTTCGCTAATTCCCACTATATCTAACTTTAACCTATCCATTTCCCTTTTTAAATTTTCTAACCTACCTGCCCGAATAAGGGATCTGACATTCCACGCTCCGATCCGTAGAACGCCAGTTTTCTTTCTCCTGATAACGACGTCCTCCTGAGTAGTCCCCACCCGGAGTTCCGAATGGGGGACTATTTTACCTCCGGAATATTTTACCTAAGAGGATGCTATCATCATTTAACCATACATAAAAGCTGCATTTCCTCAGGTAAAATTACGGCTGTAGTTTCCCCTTGCTTTCAGACGTTCACAGTACCAGAGCAGCAAGGCCGTTTTGGTTAGTGTTACAAAGCAGATCAGTCAATCATCCAGACTGTTGCCCCTGCAACTACTGAAAAAGCTGCTACCTCTCTTCAGGAACCACACGTTTGTCTGGCCTCTCAACAGACACCCCACCGTTGTGGTAGCAGCAACGGTACGGCTATCTGTATCGCCTTATCCCTTTCTGTGCTGAAGCTCGCCTTTCTCTTACTAAATGGGAGTTTTACGATATCATTAACCACCTGCTTAGTTTATCTCCAAACATGTCCATATTCGTAGAGATTGTTTTGTTAGTTTTTGATACACGAGATTAACTCCAATTGCCTTTGTTGATATAATTATTATTTTCTGAGGATATCATAATGTATCATCCTGTCGTCATGGATGAAGCTCATGTAAGATCCGTAAAATCCAGACAGCTTACAGGATGTGTTGGAAAGACAAACCTATAGTGTTTGGGTACTGCAATATTAATGTCCTGCTTGACACACTCATTTTATTTAAATATCTGGACGTAACGTTGCAATGTGTTTTGAAGTGGAACAAGCATGCGAGGACTGTGGTAGGAAAGGTGAATGGTCGACTTCGGCTTGTTGGGAGGACTCTAGGAAAGTGTGGTTCATCTGTAAAGGAGATCTTATAAAGGACGCTAGTGCTAGCTATTCTTGATTACTGCTCGAGGATCTGGAATCTGTACCAGGTTGGATTGAAGGAAGACATCGAAGCCATTCTGAGGCAGGCTGCTAGATTTCATTTGTTCGAACAACACGCAAGAGTCGCTTTGGAAACTCAAATGGCAGTCCCTGGAGGGAAGGCGATGTTCTTTTAGAGGATCACTACTTAGAAATTTGGAGAACTGACATTTGAAGCTGATTGCAGAACAATTCTATTGCCTGCAATACACACTGCACATAAGGTCTTCAAAGATAAGATACAAGAAATTAGGGATCAAACTGAGGCATATAGACAGGCTTTTTTCCATCATTCTATTTGCGAGTGCAACAGGAAAGTAAATGAATAGTAGTGGTACAGGGTACCTTCCGCCAAGCTCCGTAAGGTGGACTGCGGAATGTCGATTCGATGTAGATGTAGACGTATATTGCGCTCTGTGACGAAGAATTTGGGAAACAAAGGAGTATTTGTCGAGACAACAGTGGGAAACCTCCTAAAATCCACTCTCACGCTGTGTACTTTTGTTAATATGCCATCTGAAAACGATTTACGCCTTGCTAACCTTTCTCTCACAAACTAGTAGCCTGTGCATTACGCTGTACGAACAGTTTTTTTAGGTAGAGTATTAATGACCATTTTTTTGGCAATTTTTGCGTGCCTTTTAGAGACGTTAGTTAGAATTTACTGATTAATTCGGTGTACAATTTATGAAATTTTATTCAGTGGAGGTTATTTAATTTAATTAGTTACGTAGGACTTTTTTTAGGATTTGATAAACCATTGCTCCATTAAAAATTTCACTGGAAGCATAATTAATTTAACTAGTTATGTACGACTTTTTTTTTATTTTATACACAGTTGCTCCATTAAAAAATAATATCTCAACAACAATAACGGCTAAGAGGCTGTGGCGTTATTTAAATTCTAATGGCAAATCTTGTTGCTTAAGTTCGTAGAAGCAGCATAATAGTTGTGATTTTTGTGTACGCTGAACATGCGATAATCTTGGTATAACAGAGGAAGTAGTAATATTTGACGGCAAGGCTATTAGGAGTCGTCTGCTAGACAATACCATCAATTAACTATCAGAATACTATGTTCAAGTAACGAAAATAATCCAGATGGTATAAAGAAAGCTCTGTAGACAATCTTTTACATAAAATATCAATAGATGACTAGCGAGTGGTGTAAAATACACGGCTCAACAGACGTTTGGAGTATCATAGAGTTTTGTACAATGACCTCTTATAGTACTCCCACTGAGCTTTATGCAATACCTTATTAACAAAATAAACATAATTTCTTATGAAAACAAGAAAGATTTTGGTTACTTCCAAAATATCGTTACAAAACAAAGCAGGCTCTGTCCTTAGTGTACATCTTGGAAACAAAAGCAGTAAAAATCTTTATCTCATGATGACGGTCATCAGTCTTTGGTAGTGACTACGTCCTCTACGCTCCCGAATGAGTTCATCCATTCTGCAAGGCATGCTCTGGATGAGACCATCAAGTTTATCTTTGTGTATGAGGTCCCACTCCTCAACGGCCGCTTCAGATAAGTCCTGAAGCTTGTCAGGTGGATTCGGATGCCGTGCATAGGCTACCTTCAACAGGTCCCATGCAAGCTCAATTTCATTCATATCTGGGGACTGTGCTGGTCCTTGGATTCAGCTGATGTTTCACCTTTGAAGACACCGAGGCACTGCTACAGTAAGGAGCCATCAAGTAGGTTAAAGTTGTCATCTACTTCACATATGTAGGGCCTTACAAGCGATTGTAGGACCTCTTGGAGGTATAGCGGACCAGTCATATTGCTTAGACCGGTCTGCCATCCCATCAGTATTGCTGCTCGGAACAAACTCTAAAATTTATAGTGTCTGGACGCAAACCGATCCTGATCTTGTCAAAAAAAGGACATTACTCCACTCTGCAATAGTCCAGTGCTGACGTGCAAGAGCCCATGTCTTCCGATTCCGTCGGTCCCGTTGGTTCAGGCAAAACTTCCCATTGGTCTCCAGACCACCCATATCCTGTCTTCTACGCACTGTTGTGTCTGAGATACAAATTCCTGTTGACCGGAAGGAATCGTTTGCAAAATTTCTAGCAGTTGAGAGTGCGGCACTTGCGAGCCGATAGTTGGAGGAAACGATTCTGCATTGGTGTTCACATACGAAGGCGACCACTGTGAGGTCAATCGTTCAGATCTCCTGCCTCTCTGTACTTTCTCCACATTTAAGACACACATCCTTGAATGACCTGTAACCATCTGGCAATATCTTGCTATGTATGACCTGCTGAAAGTAAAGCCACTATCCCCACTATCCTGACTCTATCAAAGTGTTGTATGCCCCTATGTGACACGCTGCTGCAGTGCCGAACACAAACTGAATGAAGGTGATGTAGATACTGGACTGCTCGTGGTGTACCGCTGCGGCAGTGGTGTGTTTACATGACTGGAAAATGACTATACAGCATGCCATTGCTAAACACCTTCCAGTATATGGGCTCTAACTGAATTGTGCATGAAGTACCTAGGTCAAGGAGGCCTCTAGTATCGTAGACTACATTTTACCATAGTATTCCAAACTTTCGTTGAGCAGTGTAAATATCATTTGTAGCTTTAGATAAGTTTACTCACAAGGATCTTTCACCTGAGGCTACTAGAGTTTATAGAGATCTGAAAAATCCACATCTACTAAAGAAATTTCTGACAGGGAAAATACAAAATGTCCTTTGGACAAGAGTACCTAAATTGTATTTGCGGTGTTCCATACTTTATGGCTTCTGTGTACGATGTTGTTATCACATTTAATGATAATAATATTGGTAGACTAAGGCTTGGAGCAAGAGGTGATGACTGATTGGAATACGCCAACTATATTGGAGGAACTGGACAAGGAGCGAATCGACAAAGTTGAGCTACAAGCCTAAAAGAGAGGATGCGTTCAGACAATGTAGATCATTAACTCTACAATGCCGCCGCGTTTTAACTGTTGTTTCTATTACAATGTGTGTTTTAATCTAAATTAATTTGTAATTATAATTCTGGAAAATAGAATTTAGGTAGACGAATGATCCGTTTTCTCAGGAGCTATAGAATACAGACTCTTGATTTTTTTACAATTAAACCATAATACGCTTTTGATACTATACCTCTCAGATAGTAGAAATCGTCTGTATATTTTCACTAAATTCACAATCCTTTAACGAAAAATATATTACGAGGTGTGTTTTTTAAGTGAGTACCGTTTTGAAATAAAAAAAGGCATGCTAAGATATCTCAATTATTTTATTTTTACATGAAAGCCTGTACCTTATCTATTTTTCTACATAATTTCCGTCAATATTTAGGCACTTCTCATAACGTTGTACCAGTTTTTGAATACCCTCCTCATAGAAGTATACCGCCTGACTTCTTAACCATTGCATCACCACTGTTTTGACTTCGTCATCGTCTTGAAGACGCTGACCACCCAGGAGTCACTGGGCGAAAGATCGGGGCTGTAATGATATAGAGTGTCCCATCGAAAAGATGTGATGAGATCTTTGGTCTGATTCGCCACATGCAGACGGACATTATCTTGCAGCAAAACGATCCCCATGCTCAACTTCCATGGACTGTTGTTTTGATTCTGGTGTGACGTAGGCCACCTATGTTTCATCTCACGTAACAATTTGGTTTAAGAAATCATCACCGTCGTTGTGGTACCGCTCAAGGAAAGTCGATGTACTGTCTAAACGTTTGGTTTTGAGCACATCCGCCAACATTTTCGGTACCCAACGTGCGCACAGTTTTCGGTAATTCAAGTGCTCGGTCACAAAGCCACACAAAACACTACGAGAAACATTAGGAAAGTCATCCCGCTAGGAGGAAATCGTAAAGCGTCTGTTTTCTCTCACCTTATTGTCCACTTCCTGCACCAAACTTTCATTAACGACCGAAGGAAGCCCACTCCGTTGTTCATCATGCGCATTTCCCACTTCCATACCATTTCATCACTCATAATGTTTTATCCGTAAACTGCACAGATCTCACGATGAATATCGATCGCTTTGAGGCCTTTAGCACTAAGAAATCTTATAACAGCCCGTACTTCACAATCGGCGTGACTTACGATTATCGGAGTCATCTTAAACACTCAGTACACAACGTAAACATGGAAGAATCAGACTGTAATGGCGTCAGTGAATAGATTAAGGTACAGGCTTTCATGTTAAAATAAAATTATTGAGATATCTTAGCACGTCTTTTTTTTAAATTTCAAAACGGTACTTACTTAAAAAACACGCGTCGTATAAATGATACAACAGAATTTTTTTTTCCACGAATCACCTGTAAGTAACCTAAAAGGTTTCATTACGTTGCATGAAATAGTTATTGAGAAAATGGATGACGACATTAGCAAATTTAACATTAGCGTGATGGGTCATTCGTACTCTTCTTAAGTAAAACATTTAAAAACGTATTAAAGAGTGTAGGCTAGTAATGAATTCAAAAAAGTATGTGGCACACTATAAATATACTCGCAGCTCTTTTGACGTGAAATGAAATGTATTAATGGAACACATCGCTTTCCGTCTCCTGCAGTGGTGCGGCTGTGTATCGCTGGAGGGTGGTTTTCACCGGAGAAAGGCTCGGCTCGGCCTTCAGGCCCTGCTGGCGAAGCGGGGACGCAGCACGGACGAGGGAGTGGTTCCATTAGTCGGCAACATTGTGCGATGTTTGTGGTGTGGCCCGCAGGGCGGCAAGAAACGCCATCTGGCAGCTCGCCCATCCACTTCTTGCGGCTGTTGTGGGGTCGCCGTGTAGAGCCAATACAGCCTGTGGCTGGCGGAAGCAGCGGGGGCGTCGGCAACGCGTCGGGACTCGACTCCATACAACACACACTCCCTCACCATGCGTGTTTGTATATGCGTGTGTGTATGTGTGTGTGTGGGGGGGAGATAATGAGAGAGAGAGGAACGGGGGAGGGGGGAGACAGACAGACGTACGCGGATGTGTCTGTGTTTTTGCGGGTGTATGTGTGGGGACAGGCTGATAGGGAGAGAGAGAAATGGAGAGAAACATAGCTAACGCTTCTTATAGTCATATAGCAGTAGATTGCAAACACAAAAAACAAACAAAGTGTAATGCAGGGTGTTAGAAAAGGTTCATCCGATTTCACAAGAATATATCTTCTACGTCAGGGCCGGATCGAGAACATTTTTCCACCGAAGTGACATATCATATGGCGGCCCCATCTCCTTGTACACTTTCTCCCGTATCAGTTTTCGCTAATACTCATGCCCTGTATGCATATTTCTCAATTTGGGCGCATTTATCACCTCTTTCCGCTTGGCCGTTTGTGTCGCTTGGCCTTTGAACCGGCCTCGTTCCACACAAAAGAAGATACCAACCTGAAGTTAATTTTAACTTTTGCAGCAGGCCATGAGACTAATGTGGTACGACTTTTCGGTTTTCGTGAGGTGTCTGACTTTCTCTCTAAACTATTACCCTCAAGGTTTTTAGTAAGTGTTCATCCAGCCATACTTTCCTTGTGACATTTTAGCCTATGCACTATAGTTTCGAAATACTAGCACATTTTAACTAAGTTGAAAAAGTCTACGTGACTGTTAAGAAGTGAGCAGGTGAATGCGAATGGGAATGGTAAATGGCGAGTGTCATTTTAGACGAAGTTATGTTTTATGGTTTTAACTGTTTATTCGTCTCAGATAATTTTAGTATAGGCGTTAGTTACCTCGTTCTTCGGCAGCCTAAATCTACGTACGCATACACAAAGTTTAGTGTATTCTCGAACGTCTGAAGAATACATTTGACGCAGTGCTATTGTATGAAACTGCATTTTACATGTTACAAAGTAACGCAAGACTATAATGTACTCGTTCGGCTGTGTTCTGGTCGGCTGTGCATTATTACGAATCTGCGAGACAACGTTGTCAACAGACGCTGTTTGCGCCAACCTACAAAGTTACGCTATTCAGCGAAACAGTCTGACAACAAGACTATTTCCTAAATAAAAAAAAGTTATTCTTTCGAAATAAGGTTAGTGATAATCCAGCTCTTTTAGTGATGTTTCCACGATCCTTTTTCATGTTATTTCGCTAACATTGTGCCATTATACTCTCTGTCGTTATTGTATCATTCTTTAGCATGTTTCTAAGCATTTCTATAAGGTTTTCATGTATGCTTTAATACCTGTATGAACCCGTTCAGAAGAGTGATGTTGGACTACCTTCAGTACTTACGTGATGTCTATGCTGGGAGTTTGAACATTGATGTTTCAAAATCGAAACCTTCTTCTTTCAAACATCGTAATATTGATGTTGAGGTCAAAATATTGATCTTAGATGTTGGCTAAAATGCAAGCTACTAATCGCTACTGTCAGCAGTTTTTTCATGATTTAAACGAATATTTTTCGTAACACGTCACGTAATGGCGTCATTGCATTGGTTCCAGGAATAGAAGCAGATTTAGGAAAAAAAATCATTGTCACATGTTCAGATTAATTTTATTGAGAAGACAGAGTACCTGAGTTGATAACTACAGTCAATTGTATTGTAATGTGATTCAAACAAAATGTAATAGCAAGTGATCAGCAAAGTAAAAGTTCAGACCTCAAAATACTCTAAGTTCATGACGACTACACTGAAGCAAGATTTATATTATTGTGTATGTTATTTCAAGTTGGATAATAATTTATGGACACTTCTAGGTCCTGAGAGAAACTGGAATACTGACTCTAAAGGTAGCAGACCATCCAGTAAATATTCGGAATATTAACGTCCTATGTGCTTACTGTTAAGTTTTTGGACGTTAATTCAACAATGCTGCTCCCACAAACGCTTTGCCTTTGTTCTGTCCTGCGGTACCAGCTGAATGTAAAATTGTGGTGCACTTGATTTGTCAGCACACGGCACAGGAAAACTCCTGGCGTGTTCGGCAGTTGGTGCCAGGCCTGGTACTCTGGTCTCTTTTTTTGTATGTCTGGTGTAGAATGTACAGTTGGTTAAAGTGCCGCTGTAGATAGTGTCCATCTGACGTTTGTTCGTTGTGTTCCGTTATTGATGATGCTGATGCTGTTGTGGTCTTCAGCCAGAGGACTTGTTTGATACAACTCTCCATGCTACTCTTTCCTGTGCAAGTCTCTTCATTTCCGAGTAACTACTTCAGCCTATATCCATCTGAATCTGCTTACTGCATTCATTTCTCGCTTTCTCTTTATGTTTTTACCCCCTACATTTCCCTCCACTACTAAATTGGTGATCCTTTGATGCTTCAGAATGTGTCCTATCAACCGATCCCTTCTTCTAGTCAGATTATGGCTTTCTCCCCAGTTCTGTTCCGAATCCCCAAGTTATTTACATGTACTACCCATAATTCGCATTCTTCCGTGGCTACGCTTCAAACAAATACCTTCAGGAAAGACTTCCTAACACTCAAGTCTATATTGGTGTTGACAAATTTCTCTTTTTCAGATATTTTGTTGTTGTCATGATCAGTCTACATACTATAACCTCTATATTTCGGCCATCATGAATTACTTTGCTGACAAATAACAGACCTCATCTGCTACTTTTTGTGTTTCTTGTCTTAATCTAATATCCTCAACATCACTTGATTTAATTACACTACATTCCGTTATTATTGTTTTGATTTAATTGATGTTCATCTTATATCCTCATCTCAGTACGCTGTCCAATCCGTTCATCTGCTCTATCAAGACATTTGCTGCCTTCAACAGAATTAAAGCGTCATAGACAAATCTCAAAGTTCTTATTTCTTCTCCCTGAACTTTAATTCCTACTTCCAATTTTGTCTTTGGTTTCCTTTACTGCTTTATCAGTAGAAAGACTGAATAACATGTGGGATAGCCTACGTTCCTGTTTCATTCCCTTGTCAACACTGCTTCACTTTTATGCCCCTCGACTCATATAGCTGCCGTCTGGCTTCCAACAAGCGGTACAAGAGGTAAATAGTCTTCGCTTCCTGTAATTTTCCCGGCTACCTGAAGAATTTCAAAGAGAGTATTCCAGTCAGCATTCTCAAAATCTTTCACTAAATCTACAAATGATATAAATGCATGTTTGCTTCCTTTAACCTATCTTCTAAGATAAGTCGTAGGATCAGTGTTGCCGCGTGCGTTCCTACATTTCTCCGAAGTACAGACACATCTTCCCAGAGGTACGCTTCCACCAGTTTTTCCATTCTTCTGTAAGGAATTCGTGATAGTAGTTTGTACCTATGACTCATTAAACAATAGTTCGGTAATTTTCACGCCTGCTAACTACTGATTTATTTGGGTTTAGAATTATT
Organism: Schistocerca americana; assembly: GCF_021461395.2. Lineage (NCBI taxonomy): Eukaryota > Metazoa > Arthropoda > Insecta > Orthoptera > Acrididae > Schistocerca > Schistocerca americana. Next base: position 56,119,285 of record NC_060120.1, on the reverse strand, counting down.
GCATTCATTTTGAAATCTGCAGGTATTTCATCTATCTCATAAATCTTGCAATCCAGATGGAACAGTTTTGTCATGGCTGCCTCTACAAAAGCTAGCAGTAGTTCTGACGAAATATCTGCTCCCAGGAACTTGCTTCGGCTTATGTTTTTCAATGCTCTTTCAGAGTTTTCTCGCAGTATAATACCTCTCATCTCATCTTCACCTACATCTTATGATGTTGCTGTAATATTGTCTTAAGTTCATCTCCCTTATATAGACCCCCCATATACACCTTCTACCTTTTAGCTTTCCCTTCTGTGGCAAGTACAGGTTTTCCATATCAACTCTTGATATTCATACAGCTGCTCCTCCTTTCTCCAAAGACTTCCTCAGTTTTCCTGTAGGCGATATCCATCTTTCCCCTAGTGAAATACACTTCTAAAGCCTTCCTTTAACATCTAGCCATTCCTCCTTAGCCATTTCGCACTTACTGTCAATCTCACTTCTTGCACGTCTGTACTGCCTTTTGTCTGCTTCATTTACTGTGTTTTTATATTTTCTCCTTTAGCAAATTAAATTCTATGTCTCCTATTTCCACCAGGCCTTTTCTTTTTACCTATTTCATCCTCTGCTGCCTTCATGTCTTGAAGTTAACCATTAGACTTTCAGTGTTCTAGTTAACTGTTGCCTAATGCTCCCTCTGAAAATTTGAAAACCTCTGGTTCTTTCACCCAAGTCAGGTCACATCTCTTTAATTTCCTACCTGTTTATTATTCTTCAATTCTTCAGTTCTAATTGTGATCAGAATCCATATTTACCCCTGGAAATGTCCTACAATGTAAAATATGGGTCTGAAATCTCTGTCTTATAATTGTGTAATAAATCTGTGACCTACCGGTGTCCCGGGGTGTCTTCCACGTACACAACCTTTTTCATGAATCTTGAACAAAGTGTCAACGACTGTTAAATTACGCTCTGTGTAAAATTCTACCAAACGGCTTACTCTTTCATTCCTTTCTCCCAGTCCATATTCACCTACAAATTTTCCTTCTCTTCTTTTTCCAGCCGTCGAACTACACCCGCCAATCACAGTTAAATTTGCGTCTCCCTTAACACAGACACAAACACACACACACACACACACACACACACACACACACACACACACAAACACACACACACACACATATATATATATATATATATATATATATATATATATATATATATATATATATATATATATATATATCCCGTAATACACTTCTCCAATACCTTCGTCATGTCTGGAGCTAGTTGGCGAGTAATAGGGCACTGCTGTGGTGACTACGATGATGTATTTGTTTACCGGCATTCCTATTTTTTCAATCATTACTACCCCTACAACTGCATTACCCTTGACTTTGTGTTTATTACCCTGCATTCATCTGACCACAGATCATTTTTCTCTTGCCACCGAACTTCACTAATTCCCATTTTATCAAGCCTCAAACTATCTGTTTCCCTTTTTAAATTTTCTAATCTACCTGCCCGATGAAGGAAGTCAACACTGCACCCTCCGATCTGTAGAACGCCCATTTTGTTTCTCCTGATGACGTTTTCCTTTGCAGTCCCTGCCCGGAGATTCGAATTGGGGACTATTTTACCTTCGGAACATTTGGTCCAAGCGGATGCAGCCATCATTTAACCATGCAATAGAAATGTATGCCCTTGGGAAAAATTACGGCTATAGTTTCCTATTACTTTCAGCCGTTCACAGTACCAGCACTGCAAGGCCGTTTTACTTGATCTTACAAGGTCACATCATGCATTCATTCATAGTGTTGCCCCTGCAACTAATGAAAAGCGTTTTGCCCCTCTTCAGGAACCACACGTTTGTCTGACCTCTCAACCGATATCTCTCAGTTGTGGTCCCAGCTGTGATGCAGCTGTTTCGATGAGTCTCTCAAGCCACCCCACCATCGCTGAGTTCCATAGTTCAGGGAGAAGAGGCAGAGGGGGGGGGGCGGGGGGATGGTAAGTGTGTTGTTATTATAGTCCATTAGTCGTGCCCCTTTGATGTAAGGTTTGGATCTCATTCCTACCGTGCTTGACAATTTTTATATGGGCTGGTGCTATCCTCCGATCTTTATGTTTTTGCTATAGGATGCATTTTTGCTTAATATGTCACTGCAGACTGCGTCCTTCTGTCTGTGTTGTCCATCTGGTGTCTGGCCTTGACTGAGGGCCCTCGTGTTCCCCTATTGGTAAGTGTTATTGTAGGTGATGATTCGTGCTCCTTTTATTGTAAAGCACGTATTTTAGTGGGGCCATGTAATGATATGTGATGCTATATTGTTGGTTCGCAGCAACCAAAAGAGCCTAGCTGCGCAGGTATTGCGAACTGCTGAAAGCATGGAAAAATTGCAGCCGTAATTTTTCCCGAGGGCACGTAGTTCTACTGTTTGTTTATATGATGACGGTGTCTCCTTGGGGAAAAGATTTGGGTGGTAAAATAGTCCCCCATTCGGATCTCCGAGCGGGGACTACTCAGGAGCATGGCGTCATCAGGAGTAATAAAACTGGAGTGAAATGTCGGATCCCTTAAACGGGCAGGCAGGTTAGAAAATTTAAAAAGAGAAATGGGTGACTTGAAGCTAGAGATACTGGGAATTAGTGAAGATCGGTGGCAGAAGGAACGGTACTTCTGGTAAGCTGAACACAGTGTTGAAGGTACGATGTCACTTAGGGGTAATGCAAGAGTGGGTTTAATAACGAATAAAAAAATAGGAATGCGGTTAAGCTACTATGAACAGCATCATAACCAAGATAGACACAAAGCCCACATCTACCACAGTAGTAAAATATTGCATGGTAACTAGCCCCGCCGATGATGAAGAGACTGGAGAAATATATGATGAGATAACAGAAAGTATTCAAATAGTTAAAGGAGACAAAAATTTTGTGCTAATGGAAGATTGGAATTCCATAGTAGGAAAAGAAGAGAAGGAAAACTAACAGGAGAATATGGTCTAAGAGGATGGAATGAAAAAGGACGCTGCCTAGCAGAATTTTGGAAAGAGCATAAATTAACTATCGCTAACACGTGGTTTAAGAAACATGAACGAAGGTTATATACGTGGAAGAGACCTGGAGTCACCGGAAGGTTTCAGACAGATTGTGTAATTGTAAGACAGACATTCCGGAATCAGATTTTAAAAGCGTAAGACATTTCCAGGTGTAGTTGTGGACACTGGTCACAATTCATTGTTTGTGAACTGTAGATTGAAATTGAAGAAATTGTAGACAGGTGGGAAATTAAGAAGATGAAATCTGTAGAAGATGAAAGAACCAAAGATTGTTGAGAGCTTCAGACGGAGAATTACGCAACGGTTAACAGGAACAGTAGAAAGGAGCAGAGTAGAAGACAAATGGATAGCTTTATGAGATGAAATAGTGAAGGCGTCAGAGGATCAAACAGGCAAAAAGAAAATGCAGAGTAGAAATCCTTCGATAGCATGGGAGATACTGAATTTAATTCATTAAATTATAAAATATAAAATTACAGCAAATGGAGCAGGCGAAAGGGAATACAAACGTCTAAAAATGAGACTGACAGGAAGTGCGAAATGTCTAAGCAGGAATTGATACAGGACTAATGTAACGATTGAGAAGCACGTTTCACTAGGACAAATACAGATAGCGCCTAAAGGAAAATTAAAGAAACATTTGAAGAAAAGAGAAGCTGATGTACGAATATCAGGAGCTCAGATGGTAAACCAATCCTAAGCAAAGAAGGAAAAGCTGAAAGGTGGAAGGAGTATACAGAGGGGAGATGAAAGCAATATTATAGAAGACCAAGTGGACGTAGATGAAGGTGAGATGGGAGATATGATACAGAACTCAAAGCCTTAGTCGAAACAAGACCCCGGCAGTAGACGACGTGCTGTCAGAGCTACTGATACCTTTTAGAGAGTCATCCACGACAGAACTCACCTGGTATGCAAGACGTATGAGACAGGCGAAATACCTTCAGATTTCAAAAGGAATGTAATAATTGTAACTCCAAAGAAAGCAGTTTCTGACAGGTGTAAAAATTACTGAACTAACAGTTTAATAAAACGTAGTAGCAATATACCAACACGAATTCTTTACAGTAGAATGGAAAAACTGATGGAAGCCAACCTCCGGGAATATGTGTTTGTGTTCCGGAGAAATTTAGGAACACACGAGGCAATAGTGACCCTGCGACTTCTCTCAGAAGGTTAAGGGAAGTTAATCCTGCGTGTACAGCATTTGTAGACTCAGAGAAAGCTTTTGACTGAGATACTTACTTGAAAATTCTGCAGCTATCAGGGTTAAAATAAGGGGAGCGAAAGGTATTTACAGCTTGTCAGAAACCATTCGGCAGATGTACGAGTCGAGGGGCATGTAAGGGAAGCAGTGGTTGACTAGGGATGAGGCAAGGTTATAACCTTTCCCCAACGTTATCCAATCTGTACACTGAGAAAAGAATAAGGGAAACAAAAGAAAAATTTGGTGTAAGAATTAAAGTTCAGGGACAAGAAATTAAAACTTTGAGTTTTGATGATGACATTGTGCTTCTGTCAGAGGCAGAAGAAGACTTCGAAGAGCAGTTGATCGCAATGGGCAGTGTATTAAAAGGAGGATATAAGATGAACATCAACAAAAGCAAACGAGGATAATGGAATGTTGTCGAATTAAGTCAGGGGATGATAAACGGGCTTGCACAAGATTGAATAGCATGAAGAGCTGTATCAAATCAGTTTTGGACTGAAAACCACAACAACATCGACAACAAATTAATAAACTTAATTTTCTCTTTGCCAAACCCTCTATTGCAATCCTTTCTTTCTTCGTGGAAACTAGTCTCATTGAAAAAAAAATAGCTAGAGCAGGGGATGAAGATAAAATACTAAGTAACAGATTGAACACGGAAATTTTGGTTTATTCAATAATTTAGATTTGATACCGTACTGCAACAAACCGAAAATATTGATTAATTTTTAATCCTTCAGTTACAAAGTCATGGAAACATAATTTGTGTTATCATTAAATAACATTTTACATGCTTTAAAAATTTAACTAGATATACTCTAAGTGGCAGAAATAATGCACTCTTTGAACTGCTTTCACAGGTGTTTATATAGACTCGACCATCAGCAAAGAGTGTCGATTTGGTAACTCTTTCTGCCAATATAAAGCTGCTAGACACAGTCTATCTCGATGCAGCCTGACTGTGTGTGTTCCCACACGACACCTTCATATAAATTCTAGTGGTTTCCTTGACGGTATAGATAAATTTGCGTTAAGTTGCCTAATGGCAATGCCATGCCATAGAATATTAAGGGTCTATGCCCACATAACTTACAACCAAATTTCTGTCCTCATTGTCCTGAGCCACAAAATCTCTGACTGATAGCAATATTAGATTATGTGGATATAGGGGAAGAGTTAACGTCGTTTCATTGATCCCCACCGACTATAAGTCTGTTGTGATTTGTGTCAGTCGAACTGGGTGAGAAAACTGATTGTGTTTTCCTTTGATTAAGATATAACGCTTCTTGATCTGCTAAAGTATGATGAAGGTATTTCTGTAAGCAGTATCCAGTATGTTGCGGTTAGAAATTGTTTGTGGACAATTATGACAGCAAATCATATTTGACTAATTTGCAGGAATGAATTAGAGTTAGGCCATGCATCTCGCTACCATTTCTGTCTGTATGCTGATTGAAGTGCGTCATTTTAGTAATGCTGTGCGGCATTGTCGCAAATGTCATCCCCTTGTGCCACTGAGAAGGCTATTGGCAATGGTGCAGCTTGACACAAAGTGCTACTGGAAACTTCGTCGCTATCATTTGGTGTGTGCAGTGGAAAAGCTAATGCACCCCTATAAGGGCGGAATGGACGAATATTTTAGGGGTGATTGGTGCCGAATAACTGGTTGAGAGGCAAGCTCAGACACTGCATTACTTTTGGAAGGTTGATGTTAATGTGTAAGGAAAAATCTTTTGGATGTTTATATCATTGAGGCCTGAAGGTAAGCTAACTTTGTAAAATCCTACTAATAGGAATTTATATTTGCACTGGACTTATATGTCTTATTGCCAGTATTATGGAACTATGAATTGGAGTGATATCATTTATTCTTGTTGTAGCTGCAGTGTGACAATGCTGCTGCGAGGATTATCTAGAAATTGAGTTTTGAGTGACGATGATGTATACGTAATTGTAAAACTTGCAGTTGTTCTCGGAACTCTTATGTTAGAAGAGGATTGGTACCAGCTTCAGGAGGAGATTGTACTATGATTTAGCAGCACAAGGCACGTAAAATTCCAACCCGTTCGTCAGTTAGTGCTAGGGTTAGTGTTGCGACAGAGAGCCCATGAAATTCTAAGTACCCAAGTGGGGAGCTACCGAGAGGCGACGAATATCTATGAGTAAGAGCCTAAGGTCATCTGACCTGTGACAGTGGAGCTACCAAAACGTGGAGTAAGCGCCATGGAAGTGGACAATGGCAGGACAACAATTCGAGAGCGGCCTTGCTCCATGGCGGAAGCGCCGCCCAACCTGGACTTCGTCACAGAGTTTCTGGCTCCTGGAGACAGTCGACGAGCAGTGACACCGCGTGGTACCCAGACTTACGCCTGGGGAGGCAAGCTGCACCTAATAAGTTGACATCACAAACGAATGTTCCCGTATGCAAGGAGCATAGGCTAGCCAGTCTTGTCTTGCCGCCTGACGGTTGGGCAGTAATTCAGGGTTGCATGTGCCTAGGGAGACGAGTGGCGGTCTCCTGCTGGTAGCATGTGAATTGCCCCCTATGTATGGAGGGTAGATCAGCTGTTGTTACCTTGTGGAGCAGAAGAGAGTATCAGTCGGTGGACTGCCGAAGACGAAACACTCGACAGCAAGACAACAGAGACGGCAGTGCGAGCAGTATGGGCAGAGTTGCAAGTTCACTTGTCCAGCAGAGGGGGATGCTGGAGAAATCTGGTCCTGATCTACTAGGTAGTGGCAACTTACAATCTACATTCAGGCATCGGTTCCTGATCTGAGTGGGCAGATGGTACCTGGCGTGTTGACTCCAGTGAAGACTGTGCAGGTTGTATCCGTGTGAGTACTACCCACAGTGTGTGCTCTTGAATGGCGGTGCTCAGGAACTTTATTGTTCCGACAGTTACCAACGAGAATATCGTTTGTGCAGTCTTCAGTGGTCTAGCTGAGATCACCTTTAGTCAGTGATAGAAATTCTACGCATCAGTGTTTTCCTTTTTACAGTTGGCTTCCGGGGCAGCCATGCCTGTTCAAGTTGTGCTTACCTGGGATACCTTCCGCTTGTGAATGCTTCTATGTAAAAATAGACCTCATGGGTATGACCTTATATTACCGTCAGGTTATGTTTAACAACTCACATGCCGTATTTAGGTACCATGTTTTACCATTTAGTGAAGCAGACCAACTTTCCCCACATTCCATGGTTCTGTAGGCCTTTTTCTATTGTTGTTAAATTGGTTACCGCTAGCTATTTGAGTTTTGAATTGTAGAATCAGCACAGTTAGCCGTAGCTTTTCCAGGTGTTCATTTCTCGTATATATTAATTTAGGAAATTGTGCAGTGTTCTTGTGCCCAGCAGTTAAACACTAATCGCCTCCTCCTCCTCCTCTTCGAACACCGCAAATTATATCATTTAAGAAACAAATTTTCATCCTCAGCTATTCCGTATCAATTGTGATACAAAATGAAAACACTTACCTACTGCTTGGTATGGGTCGTCTGTATAATGAAGGAATAATTTTCTGTGAATAGGAGGGCTGAAAGCTGCTAAGTAAAATTGATGTCCTTGATGTATTTTCATTAATTCAGTATTGTTTCAGTAACAACTGCAACTGCAACTGCAGTGTTAATGAAAAGATAAGCATGCTTTTACAAACCGTGTAAATCACGTTGCAGAATTATGGTTGGAGAACGACAGAGGATTTAAAAGAATTTGTTGATAATAATGAAGGTTTTACCCACTGCATCCTACTGAGAATGATACCACTGTTCGCAGAGGTTTACAGGACGATTGCCGGCCGCGGTGGTCGAGCGGTTCTAGACGCCCAGTCCGCAACCACACGACTGCTACGGTCGCAGATTCGAATCCTGACTCTGGCATGGATGTGTGTGATGTCCTTAGGTTAGTTAGGTTTAAGTAGTTCTAAGTTCAAGGGGATTGATGACCACAGATGTTAAGTCCCATAGTGCTCAGAGCCATTTGAACCATTTTTGAACAGGAGGATTATTTTAACCGCTCAACATTAAATTGTACTCATTCGCCGCAGGCAAGACATCAATGTTATCATTTCTTGTTAAGCAGACACCAAGTCGAAAACTGTATTCGAAAACATGTACTGGGAAATCCATAAATACGAGTGTCCGAGAACGAACAAATACAGCTTTAGAAATATTTGAATTTTTCAATTAAACAGGAAGTCTATTTCCAATTACTGAAGCATTTTTGATGCAATATACTGATCTGAATTGAACGTATATCCAAATCCGTCTAAATATCGTTAGTAGAACTCTTCACTCTATTTTAGTATGAAGAACACTGCGAAAGTTTATGAAATGTATTGTAGTTTTCTGTCACAATGGACGGGAATAAATGGAGGAATAAGGAGAAATCCACCCATTAGTCGTACTGAGTTTCAGAACTGCTATACATATTTTATCGATTATTCGCATCAAAATAAAGAAACACTGAAACAGTCGTCGTTTATAAGAGAATAGAAATGCAAGCAGGAACACCATTCCCAAGATACTATAATACCTGTTTATTCATGACTATGTTATAGGAATGACGCTTTCATTCAGTAGGGTAACAAAATGTACACTTGTGTACGTGATTAAATGCTGTTAGTTCATAAAAGGAAAGGAGCATTGGACATTTGAAAGTTGGTGAAATAAAGAAACAATGTTTTTTTGCACTTGACAGAGAATCGCTTCTATGTTTGAGACAGCGCGACCATTCAGAATTGACACACAGTGAATGGTAAAAGGTATTTGTCACAAATTAGTTTAGTGACGCGTTTCGATACATCTTCATCAGACATATTTATGGTAAAACAAGAAACACAACATAAAGAAGATGCCTCAAGAAAAGTGTGTACACTGTGCATAGCAGTTTCCATCAATACTTACAATTAAGTTCATAAACAAACCGCACAAAACTGGGCACATATAGTACTGACAATACAGCTCTCATGTAAGTGGCACAACGTGCCAAACCGAATTTATACCGAGAAATGAAGTGGTAAGAGAAACAATTCCCGTCCACATACAGCGTTAGAAGTCGTACAGATAATAGCTGGCTATCAAAGAAGGTAACCACCAGGAAGTCATTCAAGGCATTTGTCGATTACATACTATATTAATTTGAAAGCCTGAGAGGAACCATTACATTAATTAATAATTATAACAAAATACACTGTCTTCATGCAGGATGATAACTGCTAAAAGTTACAAAACGAGAGGAATTATTAAATTAAACGTAAATTAAAACAAAGTGCAATATATAAATGCGGAAACACTAAGACATAGTTTCATAAACAATTACAGTATACGCGTGGAATATGACATATTGCCTAATAAAATATATTACAGTCTGTGGTAACGTAGTTTTTTGTTTACCAAAGTTTATGCAATAGTAAAAGGGAAATATTTCTAAACACATTATAAAATAATGTGGCGTATCAGTATTAAAACATGAAAAGACAGACCGGAAGCTGACAACATAACTCACTAAAAGCTTCCAAACAAGCTCTGACAAAAAGTTAAATTTGAAGCCATGCTGAATCCAATAGACAGAAGAGGAAGCAATCTATATCGAGGCTAAATGTAGTCAGCAAAATTATCATGCCACAAAATGACATGCGTATCGTATCACCCATAAAATGAAGAAAACGTTAGTCTACAGGATCGTATAAGGGTGCAGTGTCAATCCGTGACGATCCTTTGAGGACTGAAGTCAGCCGGAGTGTTACAAATGGTCTTCAGTTTATTTTGCGCTGCATGTGTGTTGTTATCGTGATACTTCGGCTTTCACTTTTGCACGGTTCATATAATTTTATTTTCTTCTGTGACACAATGTCATGATTACTCCATCGTTAATATTGTTATATTTATTTTTTATGGTTTCCTGTTTTACAGTTGACACAATGTGCATGTTATACTATAGCAGAATGATTTTGCTGACTATACTTGGCCCTAATACACAGTACTCTTATTTCTTTGCCTCCTATTGCCATTCCTTCGTACTGTATTATTTTATTTTGCATTTCTTGATTTTTACCACAACTATGTCTGATGATGTTTCGAAACGTGTCACTAAATTAATATCCTACCAAATCATTCCACTGTTCATTGTGTGCCAAAGGAACAATACCTTTTTGTTCTCCAAGAAATTTTGTAGGCTATGTTTTTACTCAGACTGGGTGGGTTTTGCTTTCTGCGAAACTATTCCCATTTGTTGCAACAGTGAAGGAAGTTATGTCATATATCAGTACAGATCGTGTAGTAAGGCTTCAAGGTACCGTTTTCCTTCTGACTGTTGGTTCAAGCTGTAGTGCTCCATCAGAATTCGTAGAACTCACAAAACGTCGCCAGTACGTACTCATTCCTAGAAGATGGAGACACCACTAAGGACGTAGGCTGATAATGAACCCATTTCTCGTAATTTCTCGCTCGCAGCCCATCTAAAAGTAATATATAAGTTCTGACAAGATTCCCGTCTCAGTTCTCTTCTCCTCGCAGCTGTGCGCGCATTGCGGGGGACAGACATCTTATTCAAAGTGAGGGAAACTTCTCTCAGGCTTCGGTGGGGAGTTTTAATTTTTGGTAGTGTGACATTTTGCACTGATCTGCTATCTTTCGTAGAATCATATACAGCATCTTTTTCGATTGACAATGTTTCCGCCCTACAGAAGATCAATTTGTTCCAAAGGAACTTGCATTTCGGATGTTGTGGGGTTCTCATGGCAATGTAGCTGCTTCTGACTATTTCATTCTGCGTTGAACAATGCCCTACAATGAGCTGCATAAGATTTCAGCAAAATAATGAATGGAAATTAATCACCACACAGTACTGGCTCATGTGGTGCGTCATAGCAGACCTCGCTGCTTGCCATCAGTCACGTGCGTTCGTTAAGTATCTGGGGAAAGTTCGGTGGGTTGAAGACGTGATGTCAGAATATGGCGTCCTGCTCTGTGAGTGAATTTGGCTATTGACAGGTGTGGGTCAATGACTTAAGTGTTAAGTTGTTGAATCAGTAGTGGCACGATTGCCACTTCATAGATTTCCCATTTGACACCAGTGAGGGAGAAGAACTACGGAGAGTGGAGAGACCAATGGGAGGGGGTTTCGTGAGACGTCAAGTTCGAAGTTAAATGTAAAATATCAAAATGATCCAAGGTCGCTGTTGCATTCCTACTATTATTAGTTCTTAGTTTAAACACATATGATTTTCAGAATATATCACTTGAACATACAAAGATTCTTCAATGTCTTTCCGTTATTACTGAGTGGCTCTAGACGTCTACACTAGGTGCGATTTCATAATCCAGAAGACAAATAAGCAAAACAATGGTAATGTTAAATATGTGATACCATACCATATCGTTCAAATAGTTGGGCCAACATGGACGGGCAGAACCCTGAGAACAATGGTCACAGACTTACTGACTCCTGATGCGAAGAAAGAATCCCCTGTTCATGAAGCGAATACACGCCCATCCCCTCCACCCCCCACCCCCAAAAAAAAGTAAGCACAGACATCCAAGAGGCCATGTTAATGAATGGGATAGCGCAAATCAATCAGTTTTTCTTCACGTAAGTGGAATTGCACCAATATCGTTTCGTCTGAATCAGTTCACCTGGGTATTGCGCAAGGAACTGAACTTTTTGTGGCTATGTAGTGTACTGGAATCCCGTTCTCTCCTTCCTGCAGAGTCAGCTAGTGATGTTAGGGAATAAAATCTGGCGATACTGTACACCTCTACACGAGCGTGAATTTCTCTGCTGCTGCCTTAGTGCGCACTACTCAAAATATGAACAGGCAGGATAGTTTATTGGTGGTTCATGAAATCTAGGTTCTCGAAACTTGGGTGTCGTGTAAATTCTTATATTAATTCAATGAAGAAATGATCCTCTAATTACTAACAAAGCTCAGATTCGTCCCAACAAGAATTGTATACGCAGTCTCGTTCGTGAGTGGACTAAACTTTTTTGGGGTACCTTAGCTTAAAGAAGGTAGCCTCTCCGCTAGATTTAAATGATGTTTTGGACGGATACCCGTAGCATCTTAACTATGAATTACCACCGATGACGCAGGGAAACGATATATGGCCTTTTCGTCCTTTCAAATCCCGCGACAAATGCTGTTTTCGAGTGCTTCTGCATTTCTCAGCTAAATACCATATCTTCACCTCATGATACACATCTTTTACGGGTAATCATAATTTACGTAGTAGCCACATCGGGGACATTTTTTAAGTGACATACATACGGCTGTTGACGTTTTTACCTTCGATTTGTATTGATATTAGAGAAGAAAGCTTACTTCTTCAACAATGAAAGAGTGTATGATGTAAAATGGATGATAACTCTTTTGTTAAACTGAAAATTTGTACTATACCATCTCACGAATCCAGATTCCCTGCTCAACGTGAGCAGTCACCTTATCCATTAGACTATCTGATTATATCTGCAGCCCTTCCTGAAACTTCTGTTCTCAGTAGTGCGTTCACTTGGCATTTCTGATCACCAGCCTCACTGGGCAAAAGGCCTCGGTGAGACAGTGTAATCTTTTTTTCTTTTCTTTTTTTTTTCAGTCGTGAAACTTCAGCCTGGTTTGATGAGGACCGCCACGAATTTCTCTCCCGCGCCAAACGTTTCAGCTCAGAGAAGCAATTGCAGCCTACGTCCGCAGTTATTTCTTGGGTGTAATCAAATCTATGACTTCCTCGACAGTATTTATCCTCTACAGGTCCCTCTTGCACTATGGAAGTTATTCCCTGATGTCTTAACAGATGTCCTATCATCTTGTCCCTTCTTCTTGCCAGTGTTTTCCTTACATTACTTTCCTCGCCGGTTCTATACAAAACCCCCTCATTCCTTCCTTATCAGCCCACGTAATTTTCAATATTCGTCTGTAACACCACATCTCAAATGCTTTGATTCTTTTCTTTTCCGGTTTTTCCACACTACGTGTTTCACTACCATAGAACTCTGTACTCCTGACGTTCACTCTCAGAAAGTTTTTCCTCAAATTAAGGCCTGCGTTTGATACCCCATTTTGCCAGTGGTAGTCTGCTTTTTATGTACCCCTTGCTCCAGATACTTGCTGCCTAGGTAGCAGAAATCCTTAGTCTCAACTACTTCGTGGTATCCAATTCTAGTGTTAAATTTCTCTCTGTTTTCGTTTCTGGTACTTCCCATTACTTTCGTCTCTCTTCGATTCACTTTTAACCCACATTCTGTACTAATTAGACCGTTCATTCCATTCAAGAGATCCAATAATTCTTCTGCATGTTCACTGAGGATACCAATGTCATAAGAGTAATGAATTAAGTGCGCTGAAAATAAATTGTTACAACCCCGTGTTCAAATGTGTGTGAAATCTTATAAGACTTATCTGCTAAGGTCTTCAGTCCCTAAGCTTACACACTACTTAACCTAAATTATCCTACGGACAAACACACACACCCATGCCCGAGGGAGGACTCGAACCTCCACCGGGACCAGCCGCACAGTCCATGACTGCAGCGCCTCAGACCGCTCGGCTAATCCCGCGCGGCTGTGTTACCTCTGTACAGCTGATAGCACCACCGGAGCATTGGTTGTCATCTGTGTTACGATAGCCTTGCACAGCGCAATATGCAACGGCCAAGTCAGCGTTGCGTCAACTTTGCTACACAACACTGCCACCAGCACCACCCAAAGAGATAAATATCGAGACGCTACTTATACACGCCGATGTAGCCACCAGTGTAATGAGCCAGTGACCGAGGCAACTATGCGTCCTCCTTGTATCGTTCGAGCGCGGTAATGGCCTCATCATTTATCCATCCAACACCCGCTGGGTACCTGTCGTTCGTCGCCTACCATCATTCATTTGCTGAGGCCGGCGATTCAGAACACTCTGTTGTCACAAGTAAACGGAGCCCCAAGGCCTTGGATGTCAGCCATTTTAGTCCCAAAAGGATAAACTCCAGCTCAGCTGAACATAGTGCTCCTGCAGCCACCATCAAGCCTAGTGCTACTTGCCAGGCAAAGAGCACAGAACAGCCTCGCTTCACATTAGCCGAAGTTTGACGAACGATCATGCCCGACCAAACTGTTGGCTTCTTGATGATAGGGTCCAGTCCTCCACGACCACCGTTCGAACGCAGAATACTGTAGGAGAGAGCAGTCTAGCCTTCCCAATGGCAGAGAGACGGCTCCCTATTCTTCCAGTATTGGAACGTGGTGACCCACATAGAAAATACAGTAGATCGTTTGGGATGAAGTGTGTGATGTTGAAATGACTTGATGTGATATCATTGCAAACTGTTCAGTTTCGTTCGATTTTCAATGAAGAGACAAACTGAAAATTCCTACAGTACTAAAACTTAAACCCAGATTTCATGCTTACTGCGAAGAGTTGGCTTAGCTGCATTGATGTTTCAAGCCATGGCTTCTACACTGAGTTCACTGACGCCATTCCTTCAATGGCACTAATCTACCGTTTTCAAAAGCAGAAACTTTAAATAGTGTTCAGAAATCATAGGTGGAAAAATCAGTGGCAATGACCCTTTGAGTAATGTCTGACTCAGATCAGGAATCATTCATAGAGAGCTTAATGGTTAAGATGACTGCTCGCCATAAGTAAGAAATCAGGCTTTCAGTTTTCACATCTCAAAACATTTTCATTAAATTCGGGACACTTAATGCAGCACAGCATACAGATATTTGAAACGGCATATTTAAGAGCTTGACAAAATAAACCATCATTCGCTACCGGTTTTGATTAAGCAATCATCATCATATAACGTAACATTATTTGCATAAACCTCTATTTTGTCGCTTTAATGTGGTGTGCAAAAATGTAATATTTTTCTTTTTGACTACATCAGCTTGCTTGGAATGCGAATATTTACTCATTCCAGTCTGCAGTTGCGCTAAATGACTGTATGAAACTGTTTGTCAAGTAATTTATCAAATAGCGGACTCAGCCGAACATGTGTCAAGATGACTTTATGATCTGGCTGCAGGTGTGATAACAATATAGTGCAATATGTTTCCACGAGTGATTTCTGAACACATCTACAAGAGGGTCCCCTAGCAGTTTTAGCTTATTTTATTTTTGTGGTACAACTGTAAGAATCATACCATACAGGCTAATGCATGTAATTTTTTTACAACATGATGATCGATTTACAGTAAATAAAGTTTCATTTCAACGATAACTCTTGATGGTTCTGAAATTTGACTCATTAAAAAATTAACCATTCTGGCAATTACTTTTGAAATAATAAATATTGTACTTACTTTATTCCGATCGGCCTCATTTTCATTTCACTACTCCTTATACATTGGACTTTACGTTTGAAATGTACTTACGTGATACAACCACCGTCAGTGAGAAGATGTAACCACGTATAACTGTAGTTCAATGAGTTCAGTATTTCATGCAGTGGTTCTTTCCTAAATTAAATACGTGTTTGTTTATGGAACTTTCAAGCACCTTCTCTTTCGGAAGTCTTAATATTTTTAGGGTGTTAAATCATGCTTTGCTCTTGGCCTTTTCTCAGTCACCATGTTAATTGAAAAATTAATTAATCCAAGTTCATTCTGAGTTAGTTATATGGGAATCACATCGCCCTAAGAAATCACATTCAGTTATACCGTCTTCTGAGAATATTTGCCCGACTTAACGGATCTCCAACCAATGACGAAAGTAATCGTAGTAAAGAGAACCAGCCATGCATCAATTATCGCACACTCAAAGAGCGGTACTATGTCTTACACTCTCCTACGCGAAATTACGGGCAGAATGGGTAGCAACATGTGTGCAGAAATTCTTCTCGTATTGTATTTACAGAATGTAGCTCATTTTTCGTTATTATGATGTCTGACCAGTAACATCTCTATGCTGCCTACCCCCCCCCCCCCCCCCCCATTTTACTCCAGCGGGCACTTGCATATTTCTAATTTATCTGCTTCTGAAACCTGTATGCCTATTTCTGAGAGTTTGTGGGAATCGTTACCCGTCGCCTTTGTCCCATACTATTCTCCATGTCAATCGCACACGTAAAGGAAACAATATCTGTTGCAAATGTCGATCAACTTGTGTTATTAACAGTAGCAGTGGACCACACAGTTAAAGTTGTAATTTTATTCTTCCTACCTGTGTTCATGTCTTGAATTCGTGTATCTTTTGTAATGATCCGTGGTAATCAGCAGTCTTAAGATCAAGTAATTTGCTATCCATCGTAATCATCGATCCTCAATCCTTTATTGATGCTTCGTATAAATTCTTACTTCATCCTTTGCTATGCTTCCCCTCCTCTTACTATGTATCGCATACTACAAACAGGAAAACAACATTAATTCCCGTAAGCTATATCAGGTCAGTCCATTCACTAGGACGTACCCTGGTGCTCGTGTGCTAATGAAAGTTATCTGTACCACATAGAATTAATGTTGTAGGCATTTTTGGCACAACGGAATAGATTCAGACCTTTCATGGACCGAGATGTCTCCCACAAGCTCAGTAGCTCGTTGATAATGTGATATAAACGTATATTTCAGTTAAAATATTCCGATTTAACTGGTATCACGACCCGGACAGCCTTTCTATAAACACTAAGCATCAAAAATTATTAAAGCAACCAATTTTCGTTTGGTGACCCTGCCAGGAAGTTCGCAACTGCCAGAGTTCTCTGGAAGAAATACAGATGGTAGAATGTACAATAGCCGGCCGCAGTGGCCGAGCGGTTCTAGGCGCTTCAGTGCGGAACCATGCGACTGTTACGGTCGCAGGTGCGAATCCTGCCTCGGGCATGGATGTGTGTGATGTCCTTAGGTTAGTTAGGTTTAAATAGTGCTAAGTTCTAGGGGACTGATGACCTCAGATGTTAAGTCCCATAGCGCTCAGAGCCATTTGAACCATTTTTTGAATCGTGCCTCGGGCATGGATGTGTGTGATGTCCTTAGGTTAGTTAGGTTTAAGTAGTTCTACGTTCTAGGGGACTGATGACCTCACATGTTAAATCCCATAGTGCTCAGAGCCATTTGAAGCATTTAGAGTGTACAATGATAAATATGCTTTTTAGAGGTTTCACAATACTGTGTTCATGAACGGCGTTGTGTTGCTTCCTGCACAGCAGAATTCTTTCATTTCTTCTACTACACGTACCACAACTTTGATATTAATTTCATTGATGTCTCATTTCTGATACCCCTCATTACTGCTGTGTTTCTTTGGCTTACTCTTAACTCATGCTCTGTGATTATTAGACGCTCATTCCGTTTAACATGTTCTGTTCCTTACATTTAGTGTTGTTCTTTTCTTCTGCTTTTATCCCATACCTTCACGGGGTTGGCGTGGTTATTAGGAATATGGCATTGTTAATGTTAGAGGACGTCTGTAAGCCTTTCCTGTCGCCACCCTTTAATCCCTGAGGACAGAATTTGTGTTTCCCAGCTGCCCACATGCCGTATTATTCAGGTGATAGTGTGCGAACGATTTAGAATTATTTGTGAATCGTGTAGTTGAGGCGAGACGTAAATACCAGCCTGATAGTCATCTATTGGGATCTAAAAACCTCCTAAAAACCACATCCAAGCTGGCCAGCACACCGCCCTTCGTCATTAATCCGCCACCCGGATACGATACAATGTTGACACGCCAGCCCCATTTCCGGAAGCTCCGTGCTAATACATACGGCTGTT
This sequence comes from Schistocerca americana, assembly GCF_021461395.2. NCBI lineage: Eukaryota > Metazoa > Arthropoda > Insecta > Orthoptera > Acrididae > Schistocerca > Schistocerca americana. Next base: position 56,101,332 of record NC_060120.1, on the reverse strand, counting down.
TAGGTGGACAGTGTAGCTCACATTCAGTGAGGGTGGCACTAACCTCAACGAGACTTATCACCGATACCTTCTCAGTCTTTTGATCCCACACGTGAATTTATGCCGTTTTCAATTCGAGCACTTCGCTCTTGATCTTTGATTCTTATTATTGTCTTTTGATTCTTATACACAATTACTGCCATTCCCTGTAGCTTATATTTTCAGAGAATATCAGTCACCTTGTACCATTCTGCGTTGCTGAACGTTTCTTCTAGACGGACAAATGATACTAAGGTGTACCGAAATTACTTAAATGTAGTCTCCTTTATCAAGTGCAAAGTCAGAACTACCTTCCTGATGCCTTTTTTTCCATAAAGCGAAATTGATGGTCGTTAATATCATCCTCAGATATCTCTTCTGTTCTTCTATGTATTATTCACAATAGTAGCGTCGAATGGCGATCTGTTGCTCATACCGGATAAAATAATCGTTTCGTTCTCGAGTTCCGATTTGACATCGCCGACACGGACACACAAGCGACGGCGTGGTCGCAGGCAGAAGGTGGTGTGTGCTGGCTTCATTTAGGCGGCTGCGACGAGACGGCAAATGGGTCTGCGGTCCCCGGGGGCGGCTGTTTATCTCCGGCGGCAGACAATGCGAGTCATTAGCCGGGATGGGCCGACCGGCCGCGCAGACGCCGCTGCTGGCTGCGTAGCGCGGGCTGCCGCTCTCCGCCTGCCGCCCGCGAGAGTCTTTTGTTGGCGCTGCGCTCCCACTGCGCCACTTTGCGCGCGTCCACGGCCACGGTTTTGTCGACCGACTCTCTTCTTATGGCCCTCGTGGATTGCTCTCATAACTGCGATGCGTTTCTTGTCAGATTGTCTCCGCCTTTTCTTTGCACGCCCTATTAGACATCACGGTGTTTACTTTAAATGGGAATTACAGCTGTTCACAGGTTTTTACGTCGTCTACTTTTACTATACGAACTTTTCCTCATTTCTTCGAACCACTAATGCGACAGAAGGGTACGATAACCATAATACTCGGATCGATTTCAAGTTGCTTCTTTTGCTTCAACTACCTGTGTAGCTTTGGAGGAAAATTTCGAATAAATTATAGGTGTTTTCGTCACATGGTACACATAGGTACATGGAAGTTGGAGAGCGCATTTTATTTATCTGACAAACCCTGTTCTTAGTGCTATGTTTTGTTTGACTAATGAAACTAGGCAGATGTTTGTAAAAACGATAAGGACATATCGCTTCATATTAATGTAATACTGCCGTCTTCTGAAGAAGATAGATTTATATCTATTGAAACCTAGGTAAAGATTACTTTATCCTTTGCAACTGGTCGGCTGCTCTTAATCTGATTACGTGGAACCGTTGCTGTAGCGCAGCTATGTTTAAAGTACTGAAGTGCACACATCTGAGCAGAATACACAGAGATGCTGCCGCAACTGTGTGTCAGGAGCGTCAAGCGGGCACACAGGTGAGCAGTGGAACGAAGCTTGCATAATATTACTGTAGAGGACACACGTAGGTTGCGCCAAGAGCAGTTACAAGCCAGTCAGCATATTTAATGCTTACAAAAACATCCAAAAATGGTTGAATCACTCTAATGAGAGCCGGCCGGGATGGCCGAGCGGTTCTAGGCGCTACAGTCTGGAACCGCGCGACTGCTACGGTCGCAGGTTCGAATCCTGCCTCGGGCATGGATGTGTGTGATGTCCTTAGGTTAGTTAGGTTTAAGTAGTTCTAAGTTCTAGGGGACTGATGACCTCAGCAGTTGAGTCCCATTGTGCTCAGAGCCATTTGAACTCTAGTGAGATTAGGAGGTTGCAATTAATCAAAACATAGTCGCACTTAAAGGGAAACTTTATACTACACTAAATAGATGAAATAGGAACACCAGCAGTAACTAAATAAAACTGTACCACCACCTTCGAAGGTGGACGTCATCCCAATAACCGGAGATGAAACAAATTTTTATGACCCATTTCCACAATCGACGTAAAATGTATTCTTATGTAATAATTTTAAAAAGTGCAATAATTCAACAATAATATCTTTGGTCCTACGAGGGTGAGTCAAAAGAAAACATTAAATTTGTAATAACAAATCGAAATTTCGCGCCGTTATTCTGTAAGTTGGTAAGCGTGCTACAAACATGGCCTGTAGGTGGCAGTATAGTGCAGATGCACATATACCGTCGCAGTATCAGTATAAAGCTGGCCGACCCACTTGCGACATGCACCAGGGAAGAACACCGTTCTGTTATTCGGTTTTTTGCGTAGTGAAGGTGTGAAACCTATTGAAATTCATCGACGAATGAAGGTTCAGTACTGTGATGCATGTTTGTCACAGCAGCAAGTCTACGAATGGAGAAGAAAGTTCGCAAATGGTGTGACTTCAGTGGAAGATGCTCCTCGTCCAGGTCAGACACAACGAGTTGACTCCACAGCAATTGAAGCCATAGTGAAGGAAAACCGTCGAGTGACACTGAATGACATTGCAACATGTTTACAGATTAGTCGTGGGTCAGCACACCACATTGTGCATGATGTGCTACAGTTTCACAAAGCGTCTGCAAGATGAGTGGCACGGCAGCTGACTCTTGAAATGAGAGAACGACGTGTTGATACTTGTGAAGAACTTCTGCGACGCTTTGAACGAGGAGGTGATGGCTTCCTTGCAAGAATCGTTCCCGGGGACGAAACCTGGGTTCACTTCCACCAACAGGAAACGAAGAGAGCGAGCAAGGAATGGTGCCATTCCTCATCATCAAAACCAAAGAAGTTTCGAACAGAACCATCAGCAGGGAAGGTTATGCTGACACTCTTTTGGTACGAAAAAGGCTTCATTTTGGAGCATTACATACCTAAAGGGACCACTGTCACCAGAGCATCATACACGGATCTCTTAAAAAAATCATCTGCGTCCTGCAATCAAATCAAAGCCACGTGGATTGATGTCATCAGGTGTCCTTTTGCAACATGACAATTCAAGGCCCCACACTGCCCGCCAACAGTTGCAACAATCACAGACCTGCATTTTGAGTGTCTTCCTAATCCACCATACTCACCAGACCTTGCCCCAAGTGATTTCCATATGTCTGGACCACTCAAAGACACAATGGGAGGAAAGAAGTTCCGTTCTGATGAAGAGGTACGCAACGCGCTGCATGATTGGCTGCGCGGACTACCGAAAGAATTTTTTTCTAAAGGAATTTATGCACTTTGTAAGCGCTGGAGGACTTGCGTTGAGCCTGGGGGAGATTATGTTGGAAAGTGATACAGCTTTGTACCACTTCTGCACAATAAATAGAATTTTAAAAAATATTTCAGGTTTTCATTTGACTCACCCTCGTATTAGTGAGCTCATCGTTTAGTAATTTTTTGGCAACTGTACACGTGTGTTTAAGTATTTCCAACTCTTTCATTAAATCAAGCTCTTTGCCCTTACGAGCACAATGTAAAATGCAAGCGTCATAGAGTATGGGTGCTTGGTGCCCTGAAATCTTCATGTGTTCAGCAAATGCAGATTGCCGCTTTACTTGACCTTTTTGGTTGACAAATTCCCGCTATATCTCGTTATAAACAACCTTCCAGTCTGACCAGTGTAGAATTAACCGCAGCCACTGTACTCTAGTTTGTAAACCTGAGAGGAAGTGTACCAATCTCTAGTAGGCAGCTCATTATGTGCATAATAGTTCCGAATTTTATTAGAAAATTGGAAATTTGTAGTAAGGTCTTATGGGACAAAACTACTGAGGTCATCGGTCCCTAAGCTTATGCACTACTTAATCTAATTTAAACTAACTTACGCTAAGGACAACACACACAACCATGCCCGAGGGAGGATTCGAACCTGCATTGGAGGGAGCTGCGGTTACCGTATCAAGACACCTAAGACCGCGTTCCGAATTTTATTGTGCCGTGCAAAAGCTACAAGGTCGTCAAGAGTTTTGAATAACTTAGCTAATTGATAGGATAATTTCCCGCAAATGGAAGCTCTATATACCTCCGTGATGATGATGAAGCATTCACTTGTATATTGTTCCTGCTACCCGATAATTTTTTTTACACATATGTCTCCTATCTACGATTCTTGGGTTATATGTTTTTACATAATGGAGTGGTAGATACGTTACTATTTATTCTTGATCACTTAGAACCATGTCTTCAATTGTTAATGTACAAAACATACTGATTTCAACATGGTTATCATTCGCGTTAAACACTCCTATAAACACTGAAATGAACACAGTACTTTTCCTATTATGTACTCATAACGCACCTTTCCTGTGCCATCACCATGACTTTCACATTCTGCCAGTTCCATTCAAATAGTCCTAAACGTGACCACACACCATTCCGTCTTCCATTCCTGCTCCTGAATGATTGACTGTCGTCACCTACTTCCATACTGTGACAGCCGGAACTGCCACGCTGTCGTTCTCTCACAAGCATACCACACTCTGATCACGTGAACACCACACAAGGCTTCATAATAGCAGAGTAGTAACCAAAGAATGAAATCAAAAGGTTTACTGATTCCAGGGGTAAATTCAGACATTAATTTACATACTAAAAGCAAATTAAATATTAATGTAATTACTAAAATTTAATAATATTTCTGTTAATAAAAATGTAAGGTGGCACCTGAGGTAAATGAGGATAGTTTCACCTTACGAAACATCCAGAAAAAGATACGTTGCTAAATTCGTATAAATGCTTAGCACTAAATATTACAAGAAAATTTCAAATGCCAGATTTTTCACATATACAAAGTGTCTCACCGAGTGCCTCTAATAAACAATAAATAGTTCGGGATTTCGAGATAAAATTTTCTGATAAACTTGTAACAACCCCTCTGGTTTTGTGTGTTGATCTTCTCTCTGCTGAAATGACTTATTTCGGCGTTGATTTAAATGGCTCTGAGCACTATGGAACTTAACTTCTGGGGTCATCAGTCCCCTAGAACTTAGAACTGCTTAAACCTAGCTAACCTAAGGACATCAACACATCCATGCTCGAGGCAGGTTTCGAACCTGCGACCGCAGCAGTCGCGCGGTTCCAGACTGAAGCACCTAGAACCGCTCGGTCACTCCGGCCGGCGTCGGCGTTGATGATCGCCTGTTGACCGTTGGACTGATACTACAGTCCATACACGTCTTACTTGGGTTAAATATCATAAACAGATGCTGAAGTAAAAGTCTGTGTCAATAACTGGATGTTCTGTTCTGTTCTGCTCGTTAAAAAACGAATAAATTTGACTTCGCTAATAGTAGTGGTTATCCTGTGCTAGCTTGACTTCAGAGTTACCATGGCTTTGTCATCCACTGCATTGCTAATCTTGAAAACCTTTAAGGATGTGTCAATAATGTTTGTTCTTACATGTATTTTATTTGACTATTTGAGTAACACCAATCTGTCTGATCCATCTAGAGGCTAAGCACATGCTAATAAATTATATTGCTCTTTTTTATTCAGCTGAACTGCGATCTGTATGCAGTTTTACGTCATACAGAATTTGTTGTCATCGATCGGAAGTTAAATAGATTGGATGTAGCGTTGACTAACATAGTTGTTACCTTTCTTGTACCAGGCTGTCTACTACACATCTTCCGCGTTTCATGGCCATTGACAGACTCTCTAGCGGTTGCCTCTTCACCGCCAATGCTCTAGTATCCTCGTTCTCCCTTGATGTAAGAAATAATTCATGCTCTACTACTAGCGTACCAGGAAGAAAGCGCATCTATCATGGGTTATCACAGATAAGTTATTATATGGTTTGCAGGAAAATAAATATAGATAGGAATTTAACTAAGGAAAAGAAACAAGAATCACAGAAACATTTCATTAACGAAATTGAAAACGATTTTGATGATCGACAGTCATTTGCATTCGAAATGAAGGGACCCATGAACTAAAAGGAAGTTACAGCTAAAACAAATATAACGTCTTTAGGACGAAGGGAACACCAGTAGAAAAATCTTTGCGTTGATGATTCAGCAGGGGAGGAATTCTTTGGAAATTAGTCATCAACGGAAATCTAGACCTTGTCAAACGATTGAATTAAATACAACAATTCAAAAACTGAAGAACAGAAAAGAAACTGGGACACACGGAGTAGGTACCGAAATGTTTATATACGGATGTCCTTCACTGAAAGACAGTACCATAAGGTTGGAACTTGATTAAAATTTTCTCTATTTTATAAAAGGCAATAATAGTAGCGACCCAAACAGCTACAGAGGAATTTACTTCGTTAACACAGTCCACAAAATCTGTATCGCCATGTTAAGTAATGGACTGCGCCATACTTCTGTCACAATTTTATAAAACATAGCTTTTAGAAAAGGACGATCCTGCACTGTTGGTATTTTTAGTCTAAAACAACTCTCAGAGGAAAGGAAAGAATTTAACTTAGAGAAGCACATAGTGTTTCTACATTGTGAAAAAATTTTTCACATGGGTAATGGACGTCTGTTGTCGCTAATTATAGGAAAAATCTTCCCAAGGTATCTAATTAATTCCTTACAGATTCATGACAAAGAGGTACAATTATAATCGAAGATGATTAACAACAACACAAGGAGTTAGACAAGAGTGTGACTTTCTCCAACTTCATTCAACATCTACATAGATAACGTAGTCACGACTTGGAAACAAGGTGTCATCTACAGCAAAAAGATCAACAGGAAGAAATGATTTAACACTCTACTGTTCACAGGTGATCAAATCATAATTCAAGAGCATGAAGGTAGTTCTCAAAGAGCCGCTTATTACCTTAATATGTTGGCTTCTAAATATGAGTATCTGCAGTAATAAAAGCAAAATTCTGTGGCAGTCTGGACAATATCGGCTTTAAGATCTAAAATTATAACAAATTATGTAATACTGGAATAGGTTAATCCGCTTTCACTATTTCTGCAGACACAGGACGAAATTTTGACAGTGCAGCAGATCCCGAAATTTAGTACAGTATGTGAAACAATTGCTAATATCGTACAAGGTACCTATGAAAGAGACGCGTATGCTGTTCTACAAAGTCTTGACAGTACCTACTGTATTCTGTGGATCTGAAAGTTGGCTTCTGACGCCAAAGGATATGAGCAGGAGACAGGCTGCGGACGTGAGACTTTCCTGTAATGTTAAAAGGGACACTAGAGCAAATTGCTTCAGAAACAGAGACATCTGAGCGGAATTACAAGCTGATTCAATGTGCAAGAAGATACATCTAAATAGAAATAGTTGATGGTGGAAACAGATAAACAGACTGCACGAAAACTGACTTCCAAACCAAATTTTTGACATCTTGGCTACAAACCTAGACTGACAAGACAGAAGGGAAGGCCACGGAAGACATAGCTGGGCGTTGTTGACAGGATCGCGTGTTATCGCCTACCTATAAAGAGAGGAGGAGGAGAAGACGAAGAAGAAGAAGAAGTTGATGATATGGTGATGATGATTGGCCTGCGGCGTGGCAGGATCGATGTCAACAACTTTACAATGTTACATATTGATACTATTAATTTATCTATATTCTTACATTCCCATTTTTATATTCTAGTGAGACAACGAAGGATATACGATTTTTAATGAGACCTCATAATAGTCCATATTTTCGTTTGTTCTACTATTCCTTTGATTTTCTTCGCGTCAGAACTTGATCATTTCTTGTACCTCCATGATTTCGTGTTTGTCAGCCATTTTTACTTGATATCTGCAGAGCATGTACATCCTGATACCCCATGAATTTAGTACAGTGTTAACCTGCGTAATCTGTCACATAAATCCCAGAGTAGGTAGTCTATCGCTTCATCATTGTATATTTAACAGACGTTAAGGTTTTATTGTTACACTTCTGTGTATTATGCTAATTATCAGTTATCATGATATACAGTAGTTTACAATGTAGTATCAATATAAATTAAAGACATTAATAAAAATTCAATTTTTGAAGTATGCTGAAGCTTCATTCTAAGTACGGATGCCCGAATATGTGCCGGGTAATGACATCAATTAGCAGAAAAGAAATAAGAAGAGAAGACTGCTCCTTACTCAGCTGCGAATAAGAACATCGATGTAGCCACGACATGTGAAGTATGATTTTTCATTAGTTTGGTATGAACAAAATCGATGAGTGCTCTTTCAATTACGACATACGAACTGTCTTGCGTCCTGGAAGACTGTAAATTCAAAGGTTGCATGTTCGATACCCTATGACTACAAATATTTTAATTTGTCACTTATCACTTCTTTAAATCTGACAATAACTGTTGCTGTGCCATGTATTGAGCTGCACAGTGGTTTGGACTCTCAGTTAAACTATTGGTCTCCTATAACAGGCTGGTCATGCCAGTTCGAAATTCGGAGGAAGGCAACGGCATACCCCTCCAATAGGTTTATGCTAAGTAAAGCGCAGCTGCGGTTAAAGAAACTCCCAGATTGGTGACAACTTAACTTCCCACTGTGTGTAAGGCAGTGTTAACATTACTTGGAAGTGACGATTAATGTGCGTAGTGAATGAACGCAAACAGTGACCGGCACTGGTGATGAATGAATGGATCCGTGACGTGTGAAACATGATGAATGTGAAAGACGATTGTGATGGTAATGCCAAAAATATATTTTCTGCAACGTCTCTGGTCACTGCTACATGCTCGACAGGTTGGGCGTGAGCATATTGTGAGTCTACTGGAGTCCATGACCGTTAACGGAGGACGCAGAAAGCAGTGTCACTGTTTCCGGCACAGGACTGGATGGTGATGTCTTTGGGGATATCTTAGAAGCCGCGCGGAGTGGCAGTGCGGTTTGAGGCACCATATCAGGGATTGTGCGGCCCCTCCCGCCGGATGTTCCAGTCCTCCTTCGGGCATGGTTGTGTGTTTTGTTCTTAGCTTAATATAGTTTAAGTAGTGTGTAAGTCTAGGGACCGATGACCTTAGCAGTTTGATCCCTTAGGAATTCACACACATTTGAACATTTTGATGTCTTAGTAACTATTTACGAGACATGCACGTCGCATCAGACTCAAAGACAATCCGTAAGGCGGCAGCACCCGTTTTCTACATTACAGGTCAAGACTGCATAGCGACCGACCACTCGGTAGCTCCCACGTGTTATGTATCGGGAAAGTATGTATCAGTAATGATTTGGAGCAACCATCAACTCTCAATCCGTCACTTCCACAAAACGTTTCACGCTGTCCAAAATTAGTGGTGTGCTAAGACGTGGCTATTTTTGTAAACTGCAATACTTATCTGCGTACAGAGGCAGCTTCGTGACTTTTCGTCACTCATCTGCACTTCGGTCTAGGCCTAATTGAATCTGATTTTCACATCTATTCCCACTCGAAAATGTTTTTTCCTCGTAAGATGACAGTGCTGTCTAGGAAGGTCCTACTACTTGACTAACTTTACGAGCGCCTTTGTTCTTCTTTACATTGATCCAAAATATTCCTATCTCGTAAGATAACTGTCTCGAATCCGATCCAAATGAACTCTTATTGATAACATACGCGATCCAGTCATATTAATAAGACGCCGAGTACGTTAAACGTCGACATGCAACAACCACTCGGAGGCGGCAAGTAGCAGCACTACCAATACGTGTTTGTATAGTGTATCGGGGGACGCAGAAAACAGTCACAGTCGTTGTCGTAATCCTGAAACGAAGCGATTTATCTGACGTTTAAAAGGGAGAAGGTTGGAAACATTTCCGAAACGCTAAGTTTGTAAACTGTTCGAGTGCCGCCTAGGTTAAAGTATACCGTGCATGACAAAATGGCGTTATCCAAAATCGGCGCCGAGGGAACGTGGTGCACCTCGGGTTATAGATGACAGGGGTGAACAACAGCTGTGGAGAGGTGTGCGAGCGAACAGACCTGCAACTGTTGAGCAACTGACAGCGCAGATGAAGAGGCTAACAGTGTGTCCTCAACGATCGTACAAAGAACGTTGCTGCGTACGGGCCTCTGCAATAGGCTCTCGGTTATCCACTCATACTGACTGCTGTTCATCACCGATGAAGCCTGCATTTTGCACGCCAATATCACAGTTGAACGTCCACTCAGTTGGTCTTTTCAGTTGTCAGATGGCCGTTGACGTGTACGGAATGGAACGGCTGAAAGCAGACACTCTGTAAAATTGGTCGGAAGAGTCCAGGTAGGTGCAGGCAGTATTATGTTTTGAGGAATGTATTCGTGGCATCCTGACATTAAGTGTGTAATCTGGAAGACACAATGGATCAGCACAAGCACGTATTTATCACTGGGGACTGATTCTATTTCTAATATATAAGAAACTATCTGCCTCGATTGCGGTAATGAAACCAACCTTTACCTAGGTTCCAGCCCAAATAATTGAGTCTTCTTCAGAAGATATACCTGAATCTATAATTTGCCTAAGAGGGCATGGCCTAGAAATAAAACTAAAACAGCCTGAATAGGCGTAGTCACATTTTGAAAATGCGGTACATAAGTACTAAGTCAACACCAAGACTTAAGCTCTGGCGTGCGTCTCGTCTGCATGGACGCCGTGCGGTGGGCCTCGGGAACTCACGTGAGCGTGTTTATGTACCGCATTTTTAAAATGTGACTACGCCTATTCAGGCTGTTTTAGTTTATTTCTAGACCATGCCCTCTTAGACAAATTATAGATTCAGGTATATCTTCTGAAGAAGGCTCAATTACTTGGGCTGAAACCTAGGTAAAGGTTGGTTTCGTTACCGCAATCGAGGCTGATAGTTTCTTATATATTAGATTATCACGATTGCTGACCGGGCTGCAACGTTGAAAGTACAAAGATTCTATTTCTAACTGCAATTTGTTTTTCCTTCACACGATGACATCTTCCACCTGGACAATGCAACGTGTTCCAGAGCTGGCATTGTGCCTATGTGGTTCGAAAAGCGCCAGGATTAGGTTAATAACACCCCCACCCCTCCCCTCCCCACATATTTAAAACCAATCGAGAATCTGGTGGGCCACCCGATCGGTTTGTGCGTGCCACGGATTCTCTTCAATGTAACCTAGCGCATTTGGCAACGGCACTGATGTTTTCATGGCTCCACACCCTTGTCGGTACGTTCCAGAAGCTCACTGATTATAAGAACGAAAGCCTGGTCCAGGTACAGTGTATTATTTTATCTTTTAACTATGCGATTTCTCAATGTCAGCCTTTGGTCATTTTCAAGCGCGCATCTCAAGCTTCCAGCTTCATTTTACATTGTAGTATATCAGCGGTACATGTGGATAGGAATCCATCTTATGTTTGTCCGTATGTGGCACAAAATCAATATATTTCAGTACTTGGATACGTCTGTTAACCAACACATACAGAAAGATTGATTCCTTTCTTGCACGTCTTGCAGCGGTCGACGGAGCAAATGGTGGCTATACAGGCTTTTGACAGGTGGTCACATGAATGTGACTTGACGGAGTAGTATCTTGCCCTTTAATACTTATTGCATCCATTTAAATACCTAGAGTAATTCGCCGTCTGGATCTGTAACCATTATACAGGGTGTAAATTTTAAGTTGACAAACCAGAATAACTCGAAAAATAAGCTTAAGCAAAAAAATGAGTAGAATCCAAAGTTGATTACTTTCGAGGGGGACATCTGCTTGTGCTAAAATTAGCCCGCCACCACAGCCCCCTGGAGGTGGGGCGGGAGGCAACTTTAAAACTTCAAATGGCAACCCCCATTTTTATTGCAGAATCACATTCTATATAAAAACTACATACATTTTGTCTTAAACATTTATTTGATTGTTGGTAGCTAGAGCTGTAATTCCAGAAAATCCATGTTCTTATTTCTGCGTGGAAAATGATTACGGATAAATAAAAAATACTTATCTACATCGTAAATTTTGATTCGCTAAAACTAAAACTCTCCCTCTCTCCCCATAAGGTAGGGTTTTAGAGAGAGGAATTAGAGTTTTTTTAAATGTTGACCCAAATGTGAACATGGATTATCTTGAACTACGGTACCAACTACCAAGAATCAAAACAAATGTTTAAGACAAAATGTGCGTAGTTTTTTATGCAGTATCTGACTCTGCAATAAAAAAATGGGGGTTCCCAATTGAAATTTTAAAGTTGCCTCCCGCCCCACCCCCAGGGGCCTGGAGAGGAGGGCTAATTTTAACACCAGCAGACGTCCCCATCGAAAATAATCAACTTTGGATTCTAGACATTTTTTCGTGTGAAGCTTATTTGAGTTATTCTGGTTTGTCAACTTAAAATTTACACCCTGTATAAACTGAGTGGCCAATTGTCATGGGAATGGTTGTCCCATTTCAAAATGTCATGTGTATGACTCTCGAATGAGCCGGATAGATGCGCCATGTGGTGCGACTGTAGTCACAGTGTCTGAGCAGTCTATTTCAGGGAGCTGTATAGTGAACATGACAGTACTCGCGAGTTGATCGACTTTGCACTTGGGATGAAAATCGGTCAATGCAAGCTGGTATGGGTCATAGCGTATTGGATATAAAACACGAAATCAGATTTCCACGGTCAACAGAGTCTAGGGTGCATCGCACAGGCACACTTCCTCCCTCGTGAACCGCCACACAGGACAGGTTTTTAACGAACCGACATCGCCTCCGCAGAGCTACGGGGAGGATCGACAATTTACTGTGAGTCAGGTCGCCACCGGTTTAAATGTGGGGTATCAGAAATCCGTGTCTACCAGGACTGTACGAAAATAAATACATTGCACAGGCTTAGCAGCCAATTTCCGACGCGTGTCCCATTGCTCGCAACTCGACGCAAAGCTCAATGACTATCAAAAATGGTTCAAATGGCTCTGAGCACTATGAGACTTAACATCTATGGTCATCAGTCCCCTAGAACTTAGAACTACTTAAACCTAACTAAGGACAGCACACACACCCATGCCCGAGGCAGGATTCAAACCTGCGACCGTAGCAGTCGCGTGGTTCCGGACTGAAGCGCCTAGAACCGCTCGGCCACCCCGGCCGGCTGTCATTCTTTCAAAACATTCTGTGAGCTGACTGAAAGTGTTCATAGCAGAGATAAAGCGGTCACAAAGTCAAAGGGTGGACACACTTCAAATTAGTTTCCACCTGTAGGTGTCCGGAGACATCTCATCAGATACTCTCTGGCCAGCCATGACTTCGTATTGTACACATTAAATGTTCAGAATACGTGGAAAATGATAACGTAAAATAATGTTGCCACATCCCATTGAATACCGCCTTGTGAGGGTCTGGGGACGTGATACGGTAAGGAAAGTAAGTGAAGCAGAGACTAATGGAGAATCATTTCGGTGACTACAGGGGCCACAGATACGGAAATATACTGATATAAGTGACTTTGATAAAGGGCGTGTTTTTATGGCCGACGCCTGAGATCGAGCATCTCAGATCCCGGAAACGGCGAAGCTAGTTGTCTGTTGAGGTGTGACTGTCGTGACATGTATGGAAACTGATTGTAGGACAGGCAAACCACGAAAAGGTGACAAGATGTTGGACATGCACATCTCATCACAACGTGGAGGACTGCCAGTTGTGTAATCCACGATACATGGAAATCAGTGACAGATCTGACAACAAAGTGCTGTTGCACGCACAAGTGTTTTCGAGCACACTTTTCGAGTGTTTTGTGAATACAGGATTCCATACGACACCAACGTGTTCCTATGTTGACTCAACAACATCATCAGTTACAATTACACTGGTCACAGGCTTACTGTGGTTGGATCGTGAATGATACGTGTTGTCTGGTCGGATGACTCACGTTTCTTGTAACATCAGTAGTTGATCGTATCTGATACACCATCATCCCGCCGAACGGCTGCATCGCCTGCACCAAACCACGGACACAGGCGTGTGGGGGCAATGTATTGCTACGAATGACGTTCGGTTGTGTTTCGATGGTAGTACTCCGTGGTATCACAACAGCTGTTGACTGCGTGAGCATTACTGTGGTATATGCTTAGCTTCCTGCTGATGTGTTCCCTGACGGCGTCGTACTGGCCACCAAATTCACCTGATCTGAATCCGATGGACCACATATGGGATGGTACTAGGCACCAGTTTAGAGCCCACATCACCCGATCGTAATTTACGGGAACTGCGTGTCATGTGCGTGGCAATCTGGTGCGACTTACCTCCAGAAACTTATGCAGCACTTGTTTAATCAATGTCACGCTAAATCGCTGCTGCATTATCTTTCAAAGATAGAGCCTGGAAGGCGGCGCGTAGGTCTACTCCTGTAAACTGAGTGGTAGGCCGAATGTAGGAAGTGAGTAGAAGCAGGAAAAGGTAAAACACGTCGGTACTGCAAGGAAGTAAAAGTGGTTTACTGGTGCATGAATATATACAGAGGCATACATAGCTTTGTACGTAGGTGCGAAGCCTTAGAACCGACTTAAGTAGAGCAAAGTTTATACATAGCTGAAGCAAAGTGCCCCGGCCGTCTGCTGTTGATCAAATGCGTAGAATCTGCAGCGGTGTTCGTAGAGCTGCACAGGGCGCTGTCGTCGGTGTCGGTGTCGTAATGTCAACCTACGAATTGCACCTACGAAGTAACATCGTAGCTATCGATACCACAGGAACCACGCTATTAAGCAAGTGATGACACTGGTTTGGCTAATCAGTGTATATAATAATCAAAAGTAGTCCCATCTCAGGGAATAAGCGTCAACAGTAGCCTAACACTGGGAAATAAGCACAGAGAAGCAGGTGAAGAATCCCTCGTCGTCATTCTAGGATAGATCTTAGTGGAGGTGGTTTGCAGTCGCCTTCCTCTGACGTTGTGGGACATGTCCAGCGTGTGTCTGAGCCGCATGGGTGACTGTCACTGTGACTGGGCTCGTGTTGCTATGGATGAAGGGAAGATAAAGGGTGAAACTCGGTGGCTGCATATAGTGTATTCCTCTCGAATAACACCAGGGGACCGCTTAGCTTAACGTCCCATCCGAAGTGCGAATCACCATAGACAGTGTTACATATTCTTACATCTAGACAGATTTGCTGAGAGACTTTCCATTTAATCCAGACAATCGGCGCAAATACTGATCATCAGGAAATTTATGCTACCAGCTTTCTTCCCCTTGCCGTCCAAATACTAACAGTGAAATTTTTCCATCATCAATATTCGAATGACTTACCTCCAAATCCAGCGCCACCCCAGAGACGTGCTTTAAGAACCTCGGTTACTGAGGAGGAGACATCGTGAATGGCAACGCTTATAAAATACTCTCTTGCAGTAGTACTCCCTAAATTATCCTTACGTCTGTCATTGTTTTTTCTTTGGGTAGTCTTTTTTTGTCATCTGAAGCTATCAGATTATTAGTTTTAACAAGACTGTACTAATTACAATAGTATTGGCCTTACATGGTAAGGCTCTGGTTGTAAAGGTAGGCTTTCTGACATTCGAGAATCACTCACAAAACATTCTGAAAAATCTCCTCTTAGGTAAGCAATATCGACCGATCATAGCCTAGCATGTGACACCATTCACTGCCTGTTGCTTTCGTGTGCACCGTAGATTATCTCCTCTGGCTGAATCCGTATGAGACACGTCTTTAACTGGTTGTCTGCTGTCACTACAACAAACACGGCTCAACCGTATTGTGATGTTACAGAGCGGAGCTTCCAGGTTCGTTGTATTAAAGGCGACGTCCAGAGAAGTCATGGTTGCTTTGCGGGGAGGTCCTCTGTGCCTTGGCGGTGCGTTGCGGGAATGTCACCTTCCTTGCCCCTGGGGTGGCACTGTGGCAAGTCCATTAGCGGTGGGTTGTCTGCTGTTGTTCACCTTCAGGAATACAATAGCGTGCATCTTCTCTGCAGACGCAGTAATGGCCGGCACTTAGTCCTTATTACACGCTAGATTAGGCACCATTCAGACGTCGCAGGACGCGTATTGCAACGCTACGCATCACGGCCTGTGAGTCGACTCTTCTGTTCATGGCGTCGTGCACAACGCCAGAGCATATGATTTTCGTACGCAGTGGTCAACTCTCAGACCACATCATAAAAAAGCTTTCCAACATTTTTCAATATAATGCCATAATATATCAAAGAATGTAACGTCGACGCAAACTGGTAGACAAGAACATGATCGTTATTAATGAGGATGCAGAAATTTTTGAGGGTCTGACAAGTAAATAATTCGAGTAAAGTCAGTTTTATCGAACCATTGTTCTGTTCGCCATCAGAAGTTCTGGAGTACTGTAGGAAGCTTTCCCGTTGCCATAACCCTTGTTCATCGAAAGTGGAAGTGGGCCAGTTTCTTCTGCTGATCACGCGTGTGTACACACAGCTGCTAATTTACATCTTCATCTATATGTCACAAGCCATCTTACGGTGTGTGGCTAAAGGTACTCTTTGTATGACTGTTACTTTCTCCGACGCTTGAGGTGCACTGGAAGAACGGTTTTTCGTGACCTTCGGTGTAAGCTCATTTCTTTCCAATAACATCCTTGTCATCTTTACTCGAGATATGCACACAGTAAGCAATATCTTGATAGACTCTGCGAGAAACGTATGATCGCTGAATTTTAATAGTAAACCACTAAGTGATGGAAAAGCCTCTTTAGTAGCTTCTGCCACTGAAGTTGTATGGCCAATTCCATGAGGCCTCCACGGTTACTAAACGAACCTTTACCATTCTATCTGAAAACGGCTCGTTCCAACGAGTAGTGGTAATCAGTCGAACGAGGGATTTAAGATACGTTCTTGTTGAATGGACAACACTTCATGAGCATTCTTCAACTGAATCCAAGTCTGGCATCTTAATTTCCCACAATTAGCTACGTCGGCGTTGTACTTTAAATGACTCTGTGTACGTGCTCGTTATATTGAGTCCTGAAGAGTAATGGCTCTGAGTTTTTTATATGAATGGCATTGAAACAGAGGATGACACGCGTAAAGCTGAAATACTAAACACCTTTTTCCAAAGCTGTTTCACAGAGGAAGACCGCACTGCAGTTCCTTCTCTAAATCCTCGCAGAAACGAAAAAATGTCTGACATCGAAATAAGTGTACAAGGAATAGAAAAGCAACCGGAATCACTCAACAAAGGAAAGTCTCTAGAGGAACGGAAGGTTCCAAATGATTGGAAAAGAGCACAGGTAGTCCCAGTCTTCAAGAAGGGTCGTCGAGCAGATGCGCAAAACTATAGACCTATATCTCTGACGTCGATCTGTTGTAGAATTTTAGAACATGTTTTTTTCTCGAGTATCATGTCGTTTTTGGAAACCCAGAATCTACTGTGTAGGAATCAACATGGATCCCGGAAACAGCGATCGTGTGAGACCCAACTCGCTTTATTTGTTCATGAGACCCAGAAAATATTAGATACAGGCTCACAGGTACATGCTATTTTTCTTGACTTCCGGAAGGCGTTAGATACAGTTCCACACTGTCGCCTGATAAACAAAGTAAGAGCCTACGGAATATCAGACCAGCTGTGTGGCTGGATTGAAGAGTTTTTAGCAAACAGAACACAGCATGTTGTTATCAATGGAGAGACGTCTACAGACGTTAAAGTAGCCTCTGGCGTGCCACAGGGGAGTGTTATTGGACCATTGCTTTTCACAATATATATATATATATAAATGACCTAGTAGATAGTTTCGGAAGTTCCATGCGTGTTTTCGCGGATGATGCTGTAGTATACAGAGAAGTTGCAGCATTAGAAAAATGCAGCGAAATACAGGAAGATCTGCAGCGGATTGGCACTTGGTACAGGGAGTGGCAACTGACCCTTAACATAGACAAATGTAAAGTTTTGCGAATACATAGAACGAAGGATCCTTTATTGTATGATTATATCATAGCGGAACAAACACTGGTAGCAGTTACTTCTGTAAAATATCTGGTCCTCCTGGAAGGTACGATTGATCGCCACAGTTATGCATCTGTCCTGGGGACAACATTCACCTCCTCAGTACAAAGGCATCTATCAGCAGGGCAATGTGATGGTTCACATGGCTCACATGAATGATCCGAAGAGCACCAAGCTACGTTTATCGTACACCTCTGGCCATCAGACTCCCCGACTTAAATCCAATCGAGAATCTGTGGGACCATCCCGATCGGACCACTCACACAACGGATCCTCAACCTAGCACAGCTTACCACGTCACTGGAGTCGGCGTGGCTTCACTTTCCTATCGGTACATTCCAGGTCCTCATCAGCTCTTCCTGCTCATCTCACAGCGAAAAAGGTGGTGATTCCGCCTTTTGATAGGTAGCAACATTGATGTGTCTAGACAGTGTACACTGATCACCGACCTACTATCGATATGCACGCCCCTAGGCGATAGCAGCGACACATGGAGAGGAATGAAACACGCACGGTGCATGTTAGTATCAGTGAGCGTGATCTCCGTGTGTAGAATGGAGAAGGAGCCCGATCTGTCTGTTCGACCTATGGCAGATTGTGATGGCCTAGAGGCTCGACATCGTCATTTAGAAAACTGCACGACTTGTCGTGTGTTCGAGTAGTGGTGTGGTGAGTGTCATCAACACGTGGTGAAACCACGGTGAAATGACGTTCAGACGAAGTGGGGTTGGGTGGCCACTCCTCATTACACATGTCAGACCTCACAGGCTGGGCAGACTGATAAAATAGGACAGGCCGCGACCCGTGGCGTAACTAACAACGGACTTTAATGCTGAGCAGAGTGCAAGTGTGTCTGAACATATATTGGACAGAACATACCTCACGATGACCTCCGCAGCCGAAGGCCCATTCATCTGCCAGTGTGATGACCACGACATCAGGACCATTGGCGCTCATAATATTCTGGTTCAAATGGTTCAATGGCTCTGAGCACTATGGGACTTAACTTCTGAGGTCATCAGTCCCCTAGAACTTAGAACTACTTAAACCTAACTAACCTAAGGACATCACACACATCCATGCCCGAGGCAGGATTCGAACCTGCGACCGTAGGGCATAATATTCTGGTTGATCAGTGTATCTCGAACTGCGGATTTCGCTAATTTACAGTTATGTTTTGTCGCCAATGTAGGATGTTGGTAACAAACACTGAAGTGTTAACAGTTCTCTATCTTCGTAGGCAACGTCGAAGAACGGCGGATCCTCTTCAGACAGGTGAGCTGCTATAACTGGAGCCTAGCAGTGACTGCGGCTTGGAGTGGAACAGGCTCTCGCTGATTCTCGCTGGAACTGTGGAACACATTATCGAAGAAATTCTGTAGGACATCTAAAGGTTGAGCCACTGAACACGACTCATGTCCTAGCGCCTAGCACACAATAGTAGCAAGCCTTGCACTATTTGTTTCATGTGATGAGCAGCGTATTTCCACTCGGTAAGAGACCTCTGCAGCCGATAGAATCTGCTGACGGCCTCGCTTGCCTACACCCTCCATTTCAGAATGGAAGTGTAACTGCGAGGTAACGCAGTGAAACGAACATGGCGAATTTGTTAATATTCGCAAATAACGTTTAACGCTTATAGCTGCCGAATTATGATATCATCTTTGTTTTTACGCCACGTTGGAGATATTCTGAAAAGAGAAGTTCAACAACGTACGAAGTGTGGAGCTTGATCAAATAATAATAACCACATAACAGGGTCACAAACCACCGTCCCGCCTCAGTATCCTATACACTTCTTCCTAAGCACACAAAGTTATACAAGCGCGTAACTGATTCACGGTTCCTATGTATATGATTACGACTGTCTTATCAAATGCTCTACATATGCCCTCCGAATCTTTCCAAGTGGCATAACTGAGTAAAATCTTCTGGGTTGTCTAGCAACGTCAGCTCGAATAAAATACTAGTGCTTTCGACAGCTGTTCCGCTATTGTAATCGAGCTGAAGCAGTGATCCATATTGGAGCTTGTAGGGCTGTGGGAGCGGCAATTTCAAATGTGGCGCCGGCGCCTGGCGCCGTTTGACGCCCATCTTTCCCGTGCCGGGCTGGAGTTGCCATAAGCTACCCAACTTACCTTCCAGCGCACGCATCACTGCAGACCCCCCTGGAAAGTTCCACACGCCCCTATTTAAGCGAAACACTGTAGCAGCCTCGTAAATCGGTGTTTTTTACCCCTGATGAGGGAGGCGGAAATAGCAGTGGAAAGAACAAGTGCTTTATTCAAAGTTTTTGTTCAAAAACGCTTGGCATGCTGATTTCGAGCACTGTTATATAATATGAAGCAACTGCAGAACGCCGTTTGCGACTGACTCCAGAGCGATTCTAGTGATGCCAACGTGCATTTTGAAGTGGAACAGAAAAGGAAATGATTATTAGCGGTACAGTGTACCTTCCAACATGGACCATACAGTCACCTGTATGTAGATATCGACCAATACTGCATATAATTCCATCTCTTACTATCGCAACACAGGCCCATGTTTTACGATATTTTAATTTCATCCACAGATAACGAGTGTGGTGATAGTGAAGGTGTAACGCTACGAGTATATGGGAGAGTTATTTGTCGACCTAAGCCTGGTGTTAAGCAGAGATGAATCTGTTGCGCGGATGAACGCTAGCGGGCATAGGGGACAGGGCACGCTGCGGCCAGCCTGGCTAGTTGACGGTTTCCATCCAGCCACGTGCAGAGACAATGAGCTCGCCACTGGTAACGAGTAAATCCTTTAGTGAGTCTTTGGATGGGTGATGCTCACATTGCCTCCGTGTCGAATATGCTGCAGAAAATGGCGGAGAGTCAGACAGCTTTTAAGATGGCCAGGTTACAACTCTTTGAGATTCGACAATAGTTCAAATCAAATATTACTGAAAATCTGAATACATCGGCGATTCCTGAAAATGAGGCGCATCCAGTAACAAAAGGATAACTTCAATACCTTTAGAATTACAGAAGTTAATATTTCATAATGGGAAATCTTTTTCACAATGAACCTCTGAGTTAACCACTTTTAACCGTTTCATACGATTTGTTTCGTGATTAATTACATCTTTCACGTCTTTCTTATTATGATAACGTTTGTCAGAACATCGTATCTGCCACAATTACACAGCAAATGACTGCACCATGAGTATCTCATGTTGTCATAGTTGTGTAGTTCTTTACTGAAAAGTTTAAAATTTATCTGGTGACTTTCTTTACGCTACTGGCCATTAAAATTGCTACATCAATAAGGAATGCAGATGATAAACGGGTATTCATTTGACAAATCTATTATACTAGAACTGAGCTTGGATGGCGTGTACAGGTACAGCTGTCCATGCAGCTTCAACACGATACTACAGTTCATCAAGAGTAGTGACTGGCGTATTGTGACGAGCCAGTTGCTCGGCCACCATTGACCAGACGTTTTTAATTGGTGAGAGATCTGGAGAATGTGCTGGCCAGGGCAGCAATCGAACATTTTCTGTATCCAGAAAGGCCCGTACAGGACCTGCAACATGCGGTCGTGCATTATGCTGCTGAAATGTAAGGTATCGCTGGGATCGAATGAAGGGTTGAGCCACGGGTCGTAACACATCTGAAATGTAACGTCCACTGTTCAAAGTGCCGTCGATGCGAACAAGAGGTGATCGAGACGTGTAACCAATGGCACCCCATACCATCACGCCGTGTGATACGCCAGTACGGCGATGACGAATACACGCTTCCAATGTGCGTTCACCGCGATGTCGCAAAACACGGATGCGATTATCATGATGCTGTAAACAGAATCTGGATTCATCCGAAAAAATGACGTTTTGCCATTCGTGCACCCAGGTTCGTCGTTGAGTACACCATTGCAGGCGCTGCTGTCTGTGATGCAGCGTCAAGGGTAACCACAGCCACGGTCTCCGAGCTGATAGTCCATGCTGCTGCAAACTTCGTCGAACTGTTCGTGCAGATGGTTGTTGTCTTGCAAACGTCCCATCTGTTGACTCAGGGATCGAGACGTGGCTGCACGATCCGTTGCAGCCATGCGGATAAGATGCCTGTTATCTCGACTGCTAGTGATACGAGGCCGTTGGGATACAGCACGGCGTTCCGTATGACCCTCCTGGACCCACCGATTCCATATTCTGCTGACAGTCATTGGATCTTGACCAACGCGAGCAGCAATGTAGCGATACGATAAACCGCAATCGCGATAGGCTACAATCCAAGCTTTATCAAAGTCGGAAACGTGATGGTACGCATTTCTCCACCTGACACGAGGCATCACAAAACGTTTCACCAGGCAACGCGGGTCAACTGCTTTTTGTGTATGAGAAATCGGTTGGAAACTTTCCTCTTGTCAACACGTTGTAGGTGTCGCCACTGGTGCTAACCTTGTGTGAATGCTCTGAAAATCTAATCATTTGCATATCACAGCATCTTCTTCCTGTCGGTTAAATTTCGCGTCTGTAGCACATCTTTGTTGTGTAGCAGTTTTAATTGCCAGTACTGTAAATGGTGACTGCAAGCGCTATTAAAAACTGGTGATTTATAAGTGGTCTATCGCATGTGTTAGCGGACACCACGATTGTAAACAGAAACGAAAGACGCTTCTGTCAAGATTGAATGAATAACTGCTTAAACAATATTTAAAGTCAATTTACCATGAGCACACTTGCGCTAGAATGGTGGCTTATTTTTTTGTGAACCAACTATTACTTATAATTACTGCAAATGATATGAGTGTAACTGAATGTTTATGACATTTCTATTTTCATACGTTGTTCCATTACATTTGTTTGGACTGGGAAATGGTCAGCATGAATCAAAACATGTCTGTAGAGATTAGGGAAAATTTATTTTTGGTGGGGATGGCCTTTAGCTAATGGAAAAGTAAGTAGTAGCGAAACATTATGGGAGTCAAGGGGAGACTGAGTCTTCTACAGTGAGAGCTCAAGGGAGCGGTCCTGAACAATTTTGTGGCGATTGCTGGAAGAATGCACACCTGCCTACGGTAACATGTGTTTCAGTCATTCTGGGCAGTGAATGGCCGCTACAATACTCTAACTTTTGAAGGAACTTTATATTTCGAGAGATCTGAATGTGCTCCAGAGTAGGACTCCAACATTTTCCGATTTTATTATGGAACTGAAGATACACAGATTATGAGTTACTACTCTTCATGCCACGTGTGTTAATTTGTTAATCATCATGTCGAACTCTGACCTATTTTGAGCTAGTGAGTTGTTAACGTATTGTATTCTGGTCACTGTATTGTGTGAAATGGATTTAGTTTTTGTGAGTCTTTGATGACTATGTGGTCTGGGAGTTAAGTACCATTCTCGTAACGCTCTCAACGGTACTTTACTGTAGTACGATAGCGGTATTTTCTATCTTATGTAAATGAATTCGTTGGACCACTTCTCGTTTACTCGAGATGTCATTCTGAAATAAGCATTATTCTACATAACTGTCTGTGATCTACATCAAAGATAAGCATCAAAATAGAACTCTTGATACTAAATTTTCATTTAACTTCTATCTCACATCGCTCTGCGTTTTATTAATTTGCAATTCTAGCCAGTACATAGACTATTTGAACTGAAGAATCACAGTTATAGGCTATTATTTTCAGCGAATTAGCTGCAAGCTGCAGGGCATGAAAGGAAATGTGCTCGTCTCGACCATAGGACTACATCGAAGTATCCTTTTTAAACAGAACCGTACATAGACCAGGCACCTAAAGTACAGATAACAGACAGCTACTCAGCAATAACCGGTTGGTACCGTCGCTAAGGCCATTATATTTATCCGAACGACCAATCCGAAGATCTCCAAATGTTCTGTTTAGCTTTTAATTATGGGCACCTTTTCCTTCAGCCTGAACACTTACATACATACAGCTTGTCGGTATCACTGCAACTGCCGTATATCGAACAGGATATGTCTCAATAAAGGGACGAATATAGTTGTTCATCTCTCCAGCAGGTCGCACATGTAGCTCACCAGTAGTTTATAAATTGATTAGTCCATAGCATATAAACGATGTGTCCTCAAATGAAAATTATACCGCAGGGATCAGGATTACTTTGTGGATTCCATAGACAGTTTTCGGAGAGCGGAATCAGGTTTTGAAAGTAATTACCAGGAAGCTGTTCACGGAGCATAATGTAGAAAGTAGGAAATACTTCGGGATAGAATATTCGCCTGATTTCCCTTTGGTTGACCCCATTCGGACCTTCAACCTGCCTCGTGCTGACATGGAGATAATGTTTCACTGCTCGTAAGATGTTAGTTCAAATTCATCATTTGCTGTTCCTTTTCATTGGCGTATTTTATTCTTTGCATTCAGTTTCTCTTAACTTGTAAACGCAGATCGTGAGGTTTTAGCACGATAAGGATATCTTACAGCTGCTATAACAGTTTGGCTGTTTTCGCTAGAAGCGAAAACCGTATCTGCGTTTTTGACTGTGGTGTACATTGTTTGAACTTAAATTAATTTCGTGAACAAGTTGCCTCAGCTCTACAACAGCAAAGTACAGACTGATCTGTTTCAAGGGCACAGGTAAACATCACAACCATGGGGCGGACGTCTTCCCCTGACAAGCAGGACACCGGTTTGCAGCGCTGATGTCTCGTTAATTTTTTATCAAGTTCCATATGCGCTACGTAAGAAAATATCAGTTTGCTGTATTTTATTATCTCGTCAATTCCGTACTTCCTTGCTAAACATGTAAAGAGCTTCTCAGTGTCCGTCTCCTTAAATGATGGGTAAAAAAAGAGTGGCCAAGGCCTCTAACTACCATACAGTGCGCCCGCGTTTGACTCACGGCTGGTACAAAAATCTTCTCCGCTAGGGGACTAGGTGGCCGAAATTGCTCATGTGCGGACTCCTGGCCATCATTGTCATACGATCATTTCATTTCAGCTTCCTCAATTTCCGGACGTACTATTACATGGAAAATGTTTCATTTGTAGGTGAAACTCGCTATCTCTTTTGAAGCCTCATAAGTGTACTATTATTTCTTTCCACCGCTA